>NC_133800.1:6952848-7252848 GCF_043250625.1 Sebastes fasciatus
TCTGCACAACTATAAGGACATACTCAGCATACATTTTTTGCAAAACACTAACCACACTTCTCTACAGACAGAAATCTAACATGATGTCACTCCTTTTACCATTTCAAGGCGCTGCCTTTAAAAATACTTTCCTATGAACCAATTGATCAAACACGGCCGTCACCAATCAGGTGTTAGCAGTATAAAGAGGCAACAGGTGAGTGTACCTGTCTTTAACAAAAATGGAAGGCAACGTTGCAGTAAGAGGAAGAGGAAGAGGGAGAGTGAGGATGAGAGGGGGAGCCCGTGGAGGAAGAGGGGTAGGGAGAGGAAGAGGTAGAGTTACACATGTTTTTATGCACTATGTTAGTTTTAGAATATATTCTACTCTGATTTTCAGTGCAAAATGCAACCTTTGGAAATGCACGGATGTATTGACTGATTTTACAATGTAGAGAGAAATAAATGTTTTCATCAGTGTGCAGCTGGTCTTGTGTGTTGTGTTTGGTCAATATATTCATGTGCTTTACTCTAACAATCAAACCCAGACTATATCATTAGAAAAGTAGAAATGTTTTGTAATAGTAGAAAGTGTTTTAGATTGAGCACAGCACTGTGTAACTGGTTCAAACAGAATCAGATTGTATGAGCCATGTGTGCCATACGGTGATAAAATTGTGTAGAAATCAGTGTATAGTTTTAAATGAAGTCTTTCATTTTGCAAAAGATCTGAGGTGTTCTGTAAAACTGTAAATGGTGAGTGTGTTGAAAACTTAGGCCACCAGGGCTGCCCCATTATCATCTGATCTCGAGGCCATGCAAAAATTGTATTAATAGCTTTTGATATATCATTTCATGTTGCACTTACATGATGCATATTCATTCCAAAATAAATGTGTGTTTAAATCAAACTGACACAAACCTGGTGAGGTCGTATGTCAGCATGGGAGTACCGGATAGTGCCTTGGGTTCTAGGCTTAAATAATATACTATAATAAAGTTTCCATGTGTAGTCTGTCGTGTGCACTGTACATGGTGGGCCCCTTAAAGGTGACGGAGTACATAAACAATGCAGAGATTGAGAAGAATGGCAGTCAATGGGGACCTCCCTATTCAGCCATGGGTAATAATCCATCACAGTGAACACCATGTCTTTTTTGTATTTTAGACAAAATAAGTGTGTAACTCAGCAGAAATACAGCTCGAATTTGCAGGTTAACATTATGTTCTGTTGTTGGTTGAAAGTATTTGGTTTGTGCTGGAGATGAACAGAGGCCTTCATGTCACAAACACTCCCCACATATATAATAACACAACACCACAGCTGATACAACTGATGAATATTATAGGAAACCATTAAAAGGAAGCTTGTGTTGCAGCTTACATTACATCAGGCTATTCTGCTGTCTCACATTTAAAGTGCTTTACTAACTTATAATATAGATTTACTGTAGTTTAAATAGTAGTTTATTTATTGTACATACTACATTTATTTATTGACGGACTGTACACACTATGTTCACCCATTCACTCTGTATCTTTTTTATCTCTATTATTGGTTTTATAATTTTGGTATACCTTTACCTCTGCTTTGCTGATGTTTGCTGATGTTTGCTGATGAGGCTGATGTTGCTGCTTTGACACCTGAATTTCCCTCTGGGGATTAATAAAGGCTCATCTTATTTTATATTATCTTATCTTATATGCAAAAATATAATACAAATCAATGAGAAATGCTTCTAATAGTCACTTCATAGTGAGTCTCTATAGCTCCAGCTGACCTTTATACATGACTGTTACCAATACAAGTAAAACACAGCTTCAATAAACAGAGAGCCTCATCACCACCAGCATACCTGGCAGTATCCTTCCACCTGACAGAGGGTGCCACGGGTCGTTGTCGGTGGCCAGGAACAGACAGTCCGGGTCCCGCAGGTAGCACGAGGCTTTGGCCAGTTTGAGAAAAGTCAGTTTGTCATCGTGTCCCACCAGCACCGCCTTGACGTCCGGAGCCAGAGCACAGTCGTAGATGGTGGCGTCCGGCTCGTCCGCCTCCTCCTCCACGCAGGGGACGCCCGCCTCCAGCAGCTCCCTGCGCATTGCGTCGCAGCCCATGACGAACACCCGGCCGCAGACCTTGACGACGTCGCGCAGGTAGAGAGCCGAGCAGTACGACGAGCTGAAGATCTGCTCGAGGATCACGTCGGTGAAGCCCAGCCGGTAGAACTTGTGCACGTAATTCTCCCGCGGCCTGGTGCAGTTGTTGGTGACGAACACCACGTTTTTTCCGTTTCGTATGAGCGAGTTGACCACCTTCGCCGCGCCCGTGATGGCCTTCTCTCCGTGCCATATGACCCCGTCGCAGTCGAACAGGATGAAGTCCTTCGCCTCCAGCAGACTTCGGAGCTGCGGACCTCGGATTTTCTGGCAGCCTTTGAAGGCGCCAGCCATTCCGGCTTTTTCCTCGGTGTCTTCCGTGTTTCACCTGCTAGTGGCTTCCCATGGTGACGGCTGGTGCATAATGTTGTAGAGACAGCGGGTGAAATGAGAGCAAAACAAATCAATATGTCGGGTAATCACATTGCAGAGTCCTTGGTGCGGTTACATCCACGGACAGACAGCAGGCTACATAAACATTGACGTTTAGCCACGCCCACTGTGTCAACACCGACCAATCAAACGACAGCGTGTTAACCAATCAGAGTCGTGTGAATCACAGTACTGTCATGAGCAACATCCTCTAGAAAACACACTGCGCCCTCTTGGCAGCTGATGGACACTGTTAGACATGACATTTTATCATTATTATTTTAAATGTACATAATCTCTAAATAATGTAAAATACAATATAAATAATAGAATAAGCAGAAGGGAATGGATTCTTGTTTTTGAAAATCTTTTTATTTAATTTATTTTCTATATATTTATTTTCTGTTTATGTGTATCTTTATTTTGTTAGAGGTGCCGTTTAACTGTTTAATTGTATGATTGATACTGTGAAGCTGTATATTGATTTTGGCCCTGTCAGAAAGGGAAAAGTTAAGAGATAACGGGTGGGTGTGTGGGGTATGTTATGTTTGTTAAAGTAAATCCTGTATTGAATATATTGCATAATAATGCTGATGTTTGTATAACAAAAAAAAACAATAAAGACATTGTTAAAAAAATAATAGAATAAGTGCCCAGACTGAAACTACTCTATTAAAGGTAAGAGTTCTGCATTCAAAATAAAAAAAGTCAAATGTAGAAATAGTCATCATGCACAATGGCCCCTCAGTGTTATATTATATATAATTATATTATATATTTAATATATGTATATATATATATATATATATATACAGCGGGGTAAAATAAGTATTGAACACGTCACCATTTTTCTCAGTAAATATATTTCCAAAGGTGCTATTGACATGAAATTTTCACCAGATGTTGGTAACAACCCAAGTAATCTATACATATAAAGAAACCAAAACAAATAAGTTCAGAAATTAAGTTATGTGTATTAATGTGAAATGACACAGGGAAAAAGTATTGAACACGCTTACTGATATTTATCTAATACTTTGTACAAAAGCCTTTGTTGGTAGTGACAGCTTCAAGACGCCTCCTGTATGGAGAAACTAGTCGTATGCATTGCTCAGGGGTGATTTTGGCCCATTCTTCCACACAAACAGTCTTCAAATCTTGAAGGTTCCGTGGGTCTCTTCTATGAACTCTGATCTTCAGTTCTTTCCGTAGATTTTCAATTGGATTCAAGTCAGGTGATTGGCTGGACCAATCTAGCAGCTTTATTTTCTTTCTCTGAAACCAATTGAGAGTTTCCTTGGCTGTGTGTTTGGGATCATTGTCTTGCTGAAATGTCCACCCTCGTTTCATCTTCATCATCCTGGTAGATGACAGCAGATTTTTATCAAGAATGTCTCGGTACATCTTTCCAGTACCGTATGCTGAAAAGCAGCCCCACACCATGATGTTCCCACCTCCAAACTTCACTGTTGGTATGGTGTTTTTAGGGTGATGTGCAGTGCCATTTGTCCTCCAAACATGGTGTGTATTATGGCATCCAAAGAGTTAAATTGTGCTCTCATCTGACCAGACTATATTCTCCCAGTATTTCACAGGCTTGTCCAAATGTTGTGCAACAAACTTTAAACGAGCTTCAACATGCTTTTTCTTCAGCAATGTAGTCTTGCGTGGTGAGCGTGCATACAGGCCATGGCGGTTGAGTGCATTACTTATTGATTTCTTTGAAACAATTGTACCTGCTAATTCCAGGTCTTTCTGAAGCTCTCCACAAGTGGTCCTTGGCTCTTGGACAACTCTTCTGATAATTCTTTTCACTTCTCTGTCTGAAATCTTGCGAGGAGCACCTGGTCGTGGCCAGTTAATGATGAAATTATGTTCTTTCCACTTCCGGATTATGGCCCCAACAGTGCTCACTGGAACATTCAGAAGTTTAGAAATGCGTCTGTAACCAATGTTATCAGTATGTTTTGCAACAATAAGGTTGCTAAGGTCTTGAGAGAGCTCTTTGCTTTTACCCATCATGAGATGTTTCTTGTGTAACACCTTGGTAATAAGACACCTTTTTATAGGCCATCAGTTGGGACTGAACCAGCTGATATTAATTTGCACTGACAAAGGGCCGGATTGCTTTCTAATTACTGATAGATTTAATTTGTTGTCTTGGCTTTCCATGCCTTTTTGCACCTCCCTTTCTTCATGTGTTCAATACTTTTTCCCTGTGTCATTTCACATTATTACACATAACTTAATTTCTGAACTTATTTGTTTTGGTTTCTTTGTATGTATGGATTACTTGGGTTGCTACCAACATCTGGTGAAAATTTCATGTCAATAGCGCCTTTGGAAATATATTTACTGAGAAAAATGGTGACGTGTTCAATACTTATTTTACCCGCTGTATATATATATATTATATTGTTGCAATATTGTATAAACAGCATTTTAATTTTGTAGCTAGTTCAGGTGGAGCTAATTTCAATTAATTTATATAATCTTATGTAGCCTATAAAACTGCATCATATTTTATAAGATGATCATATTTGTTTATATAAAATCCTATCTGTAATATAACGACTAACCATCTGTGGGATAAATGTAATTGAGTAAAAAATACAATATTTCCCTCTGAAAGTAGCATAAAATAATACTCAAAAAAGTACAACTAACTCCAAACAAATATGTAAGATATGTGTAGTATGTATTTCATAGGTATGTAATCTATAGCAATGAATCATATATTTTTTTACTTCATCATACTCTGTTGCCTGTTTATTATTATTATTGTTATTATTATTATTACAAAACGAATGCAGTCCAATACAAAACCCCTTCAATAAATCCTACCTTCATGAAGGTTATAATGTTCAGTTTTTAGAGATATTTCTAATATTTTGGCAACCTAATCTATAGAAATAAGGAATATAGTATGCTATTGTCATTCTATGTTCATATTTAATATCTTCTGAGATAGTTGTAGTAGTCTGGTATATTTATAGTGTATTCTAATATATTCTTTATATTGTGTATACTATATACAGTATATATTATCTCTAGTGTTCACATGTATATATACTGTGTATTTACTGTTCCTGTACACTGCCTGGTTAATCTGCTGCGGTAACACAAGCTCCAAAAGGATCATACAGCTGAATCAGAACATTATAACCTTCTTGCAGGGCTGATGTATTAGACTGTGTGTATGTTTTCGTTAAATCTTTATCCACACAAGTAGCCAAGTACAGCCAGAAAAAAAATGTAATGGGGGAATAATCTATATTCGAGCAGTAGTGTAAAGTTGCACAAAAATGTTAACAGTAGTAATGTACCAGATCCTGAAAGCTGTAACTTTAATAACAGCATTTGAATACATTTCCTTGGTTGTTTTATTTTCTACTTATGAGTATTTCTAGTTTTAATTGGGCTTAATTCATGTCTAGGAAGCCATGTTTTTTTTTTTAGGCACAAGTCTCACTCTCAGGTCACTAGATGGGGCTCTAACCCACAAACAACACCGATTTCAACTTCAGAACACAAATTGGTTAAAATGCCAGCAACTTCAACACATACAGTACATTCATGCAGTCACACACACTCTACAGCCTCCTTCTGTCTCCACATCTGGTCTGTTACTAACTCACTGGAACTCACTGATCCGATAGCAAAGGTTTACATTGAAGCCTATCAAACTTATTCCTCATTTCCTCTTTGAATTTGCCACTGTACTCACGACAACCTTTTTCACATCAGACATTTTGACATGTCACAGCAGGAAAAGCACAGGTGTATTTAATAGCATTAGAAACGGCTACATTCCACTTAAGGGAGGTCCTGGTATTGTGCATGTATCGTTAATGTTATCAATTTCCCTTGTGCTTTTCCTGCTATGACAAGTGTCTGCTGTGAAAAAAGGATCTTTTACAGAGCTTATTCAGTCACAAGCTTTGCTCTCAGCTCCAAAACAACCAGGTTCTTCCTTCATTCTGCCATTCATTACCATCAAGAAACAACTCATCAAGGCAGGAACATCTAGAGCCATTTGACAAGTGTGCAACCACATATCTGTAGAGCCACTACATCGCTCTGGCTACGAAAAGAGCACATTAAACTATTCATGTTTCAAGGATACAACTTTAAAATAATCAGTATGTAGGGTACACACACACAAAAAACTCAAACAGGTGCTGGATCAAAAAGTCACGCTCAGGCAAGAATCAAACAAAAAAAGATTTAGATCAAAAAGATCCTCACACTGTGTTAAAATCTCACAGCAATTTTAATTGTGCAATCTAACAGAGATCTTAATCAGGCAATATCAAATCACCATCACAGAGAAGAACAAGCCATACATAGACACAAACACATTAATCACCACTCAGATGATTGTGAGCTGCATGATTGAGAGTCAATCTACTCTCAAGTTGGCCAATCAGAGCAGAGCTGAACGACGCTGTCTGATACTCCCACATGAGGGAAGGAGGTGCCTCTGTGAAAAAGGAACTAGAAACATCCAGATCAATGAAAAACAAGAGTGTATAGCTCCATTTTTTATGTTCTATCAAAAATACTTGAAAGACCAATAGATCCAAATCCTCTTACAGCCATTTTTGGTATCCAATTTGAGGACGATCATCTTCCTAAGGCACAGTGGAATTGCATCGCTTATGTCACTCTTTTAGCCAGAAGTCTCATCTCACTCCCTCCCTCCTTTAAACATTGGATCAGAGACACACTACAATTTTCATTTTATTATTATTATCTTATTATACTTGATTTAGTTTGTCTGTTTGTTTCCTTTACAAAAAAGTTGACAAATATTTCCATGTACTTTTGTATACAAAGTGTTTTTTTAATGTGAAAACTAATAAACAAAGTGAGAAAAAAATGGAGTCAAATAATCCTCCAGAAAAGAACAATTATCATAGAAATTACTATATAGAAAAATACATTTAAAAAAGAAAAAATAGTAATATATTACTCGCTCTTTTGGGCTAGTAATATATTATTATTTTTTCTATTTTTTTTTTTATTGATCTGGATGTTTCTAGTTCTTTTTTCATAGAGGCGTCTCTGTCCCCCATGTGGGAGAATCAGACTGCGTCATTCAGCTCTGCTCTGATTGGCCAACTTCAGAGTAGACCAGCTCTCAATCATGCAGATCACAATCATGTGATGAATGTGTTTGTATTTATATATTGCTTGTTCTGCTTTATGATGGTGATTTGATAAAGCCTGATTATGTAATGTTGCACAATTAAAATTTCTGGGAACTTTGAATACAGTGTGCAGATCTTTTTGTTGGATTCAAGGACCTTTACAGCGATAATCAGCTTCCACTTCTTATATGACATTGTGATGCAGTTATCATTATGTCATTTTAGTTTTATTGATTTCATCTTCCTTGTCACTGATACCTGTAAACTTGTTTTGAACTCATGGTTGGAAATAAAATAAAATAAAATAGATGATTGTAATTACAACTTAAGCCAAAAATGAATAATAAAACTGTAAATTAAATGCAGTTAAGTATTAAAATTGCTAAAAGTGACAGTTTATTACTTTTTGGACTGTTTTATTCAGTGGTATTCTGATCACTATTTCTTCCAGCCTTTTTTTTCTTTCTGCCCTGTGTCTCTGTTTCCCCTCCGCTCTATGATTTTCCTGCTGCATTGTTGTGTCCTTCTTCTGCTTCATTAAAGTTTCCTCTCTTTTTTTTGCCTCTTTCTTTTATTTTCTCCCAGTGGTCCTGTCCTGTCATGCTTTGGCTGCTTCGCCCTGCCTGTTTTGGATTGCGTGCGAGACAGAGGAAGACTCACTGGCACCTGCAACTGCCAGCCAAACAGACAAATGAAATGCAGGGAAGTAATGAAAGAATGGACAGCTGAATGGACAGAGAACAAGCCGTCCTAATTGGTCATTATTTCCTTGCTAATCTATATTTTCCTCCCTGCTAACCCCCAACACAGATGTGAGGAGTGGAAGGGAGGACAGAGCAGAGAGGGGGGGTCCTCCGAGGCCTGGTCTGCTCTCAACAGTGGCTTGAGCGCTGACCGTGAACATTGACGTTCGCTTTTGTGTCTTTTGTGGGGAAGGAGACTCAGTGGAAACCAGCAGAGGAGGGTGTGGGGGTCAGAGTTGAGACTCGCAGGTGGTTAATAATTGAAGAGCCAGTAGACCATAACGCTGCCCCGAACACACACATGCACACTCACATTAACACGTGCATACACTACTTTGCAGGTAAAGCATATTTTTGAAAACTCAGGTATATTCTATGACTGCAACATACACATACAGTATGTCCCCAAACTAGACCAGCAAAGCCGCACACAGACATTCTCAACATTCATCCATCTAACCTAACATGGCTTGCTGCCATTTCGAAACATGCAACAACACAAAAGCACTGCTTAGTTAGAGTGTATGTGCGTGTTTGCGTGCATACTGTCAACCACCCCTGCTCGCAGCACAGCCAGGTCAAAGCGGCACAGAGGTGTTGGACAATGTGGCGCTGCAGTACAAATGAGACGTCTGTAGACATGATGGCGCTGGGAGGGGAGAGGGCAGGGCACTGGGCATTAGGGTTAGTCCTCAAGTGAAACTGGGAATACAGAAAGTGAAAATCTTTTAAGTATACAAAAAGTGCTCAAAATGAAAATCAAAGTTGAGGAACAGTATTAATGGCATCACAAATGAATGCATGTTTTTGCACACTAATGCTGAAACCATATTTAAACTTTTGTCATGTGTCTGCTTTGCAGTAGTTTGCAGCTTTCCTTTTGATAAATAAAGGGAATGTTCTGGAAATAAACACCCTTTTCTAAGTTATATTTTTGTCCTTAAGGGAAATCTTTTCTAGGCCTGGTGGTGCTATAGGGAAAAACAAGTCTGTGTTTATTGTTTGTGTCAAAGCAAAGGTCTCCTACGTTCACATGACAGCCTGCTATCACTTATTTATTTTATTTATTTAAGGGTCAATTGTATGAATCAGTTACAACCAGCATGGTTTAATTATTGAACATCTGCATTATGTTAGGGTAGCGGGAATTCATTTTTTTTTTTTTTTTTAAGTTCTCATGTTGGAACAGTTTTCAAGTCCAGGATAAACACAGACCTGAGGTTTAAACGCTTATTGTATTTTTTTGTGTTTGTCCCTGCTATTCTTGTTCCTGTAGAAAGTCCAGCAGAGAACTACGGGTCCAAGAAGCCCCAGGGAGAGAAGAAGCACCAAGTCCAACAGGTACCTCTGGTACCATGGTTGCGTCAGTGAAGTCGGTCTTAAATGAGCTCCACCTCCACTGTGCAGGATGTGCTCCACCCACTGGATGAGTCGAAGGGCTGGAGGGACCGGATGGGATCTGTGGATCCTGCTGAGGGACAAAGCTGAAGACTTGAACCTAAGAAAAAGGAGAAATGATTCAGAAAACTATAGAGAAGGGAAGAGTACTCTTATGGCTTCACATGTTGCCCAGCCATCCATCCACATACCTAATGTCCTGTATGAGCGTTTGAATGGTAGAGCTGAGCAGTTCCCTGGTGATGTGTGTGGGGTTGATGGTGAGGCCGAGTCCCTTCATTTCAGCCCTCACCACATTATCAAACTGGTCTCCAAACAGAGGGATTCCCAGCACAGGAACAGCATGGTACACTGCCTGGAACAGGCTGTTTTGTCCACCATGGGTGATAAAGAGACGTGCGTTTTTGTGGCCTGCGGTAAACGGAAAAATAGAGAAAACTTCATTACTAAGTAGAGGAAGTAAGAGTGTTTGGAGTACAGACCGATAAAACCTACAGATGAAACCATCTTATAGGTTAGAGTTTAAACAATGTAGTCCAAAGCACTGCCAACATTATTGGGATGGGTGGGGATGTCAAACATGAACACGCTGTATTTGTATCTTACTCTGTTTATACTTTTAATGAGATAAAACGGATTTACTGAACATTTAAAGCGAGCACTTGAGTCTTGTGGTATTTTTTTTAAATATAAGTAGGTGCAGCAGGGACCCAGTCTACGTCTGCTGCAGTCTTGGTCCGGTGTCTGACAGGAATCTATCTTGAAAGTCATTGTTTTAGTCTTCTATTAACAACGAACAAGCCTTTTGACAGTCTACCATATACTGTACTGTAACTTGGCTTTTTGTTTGTAACAAAGGGTTAGGATAAGAGAGCCAGACTGTTCCTACCCAGCAGGTCATTAAGAGGCAGCCAGTCCACAAGCCTGAGATTAGGAGATCTGTCCAGGTGAGATGGCCATCGCTTTTGGTCATACCTGCAAGCCAAACACTGCAGCATTAGGAACATTCTCACATGAATTGAAAGTACCAAGTTTGTTTGTTGTTTGGGGTTGATTTAATCTTTACATGACTGTAAAAAAATATATTGTGTTCTTTTTCCTCCTATTTAGGTATTTTTAAAAATTGCGATCTGTGACACAGAAAGTTAAAATGCTATTTTTAAAAAAAATGTTATGCCTGTATGACTTGTGTCATGCTTCTACCTCCAGAGCACCCCCTGAGGGATCCTAGAGAAGCCAGCCACCAGCTCCACCAGCAGAGGGTTCACAGAGACCGAAGAGACCATCGATCCCAGAGTCACAACGATGAAACCTGCCTCTCCAAAACTGGAGATCCACAACTCAAGATCCTGAGGGATCAAAAGGGTTGGGGTACGGCCGATACAGGAGGAATGCAAAGGGAAATTTGCAGTGTTGAGTAAGGCAGGATGAGAGAGAGGAGTAAAAGTCCAGAGGGAAGTGGGAGTGAGAAAGGTAAAGAGAGGGCAAGAATTAAGGCAAGTTAATTTGGAAACCGGAGTCTCACTGATGTATTTGGATATGTGTATCAAGAGAAGAGACCTGCTGCGCAGGCTTCGCGGGTTTATTCAGCAGACCTCCCACCAGCACAGTGTAGGGCATAAGAGGCTGGGGGAACTCCAGTGAAAAGTCAGTGTTGAAGGCCCAGAGTTCAGCTCCTTGATGTAACTCCTCCAGACCTCCGGGGGGTGAGCCTGACTCAAGGTGGCGCTCAGCTACTTCTCTAAATGTCGACCATACAAGTTCCTGGCCTTTCATACGAGACACAATCAAAAAACACCAACACTGTACGCTCAACATTTGTTAGGGTATTAGCTAAACCATTTACTTGCTAGTTGCAAACACAGAGCATTTTTTTCAGGAAGAAATGGAAAGTAAATGGCGATACGAGGAAATGTCATGAAGATAAGACAAATCTTATTCCAGATAGTGCTGTCAGAAATATCAGATTTTCACTGCATGGTTATTGTGATAAAAAATAATTAACGATAACAATATTATGGCGATATCTATAGTGAAAAACAAAAATGCTATCAATATAATTCATCTTTAACTTAGTTTATTGTGCATTATGTCTCTTTTTGGCAAATTAATTACAATCAAAATACAAATGTAGGGAGGTGGAAATGATTTAATAGCCGCTGGATTATTTACACAATATTACCATATATCTATTATCAATCAATATCAATATTACATTTTTAAATATCACGGTTATCGTCAATACCGGTATATCGTACCTAATTCCAGTTAGAGCAGGCTACTGCAGATGCAAACAATGTTTGAATGGAGCAAACAAATCCGATTTAAATGAGATAAGAATAAATAAAAATACTCTCACCACATGTACAATCAGTTTAAATGGAATTTTAGCCAAAAATGTATGGAGGAAATCAAGACGATTGAAGGAAAAAATAGTATGGATTACCCTACTGTATTTAGATGATGTGCTAATAGCAGCTGAAAGAGAAATGTGTGTGTGAAATATGAGATCAGTAGTGATTTAAAAGTACTCATCAGTATATTACAAATGAGAGGAGAATGAGATGTGAAAGAAATAGAATGTAAAACTAAAAAACTGTATTCATGATATCTAAAACTGCGCTCATAGAGGGCATTAGTGTGTTATTAAGCAAACCAGATAAATACCCATGACAATATGTGAACTCCTATGTAACACCATTCTTACCTACAGGAGCCAAGAAAGAATAAAAGAGGTTCTTCGTACGACCCCAGAGGTTCATGTGGTCGGACAGCTGGGAGCCGAAGACTGGGATGTAGGAGACGGGGCTGGGGAGAGCGATGGACAGAGGACCGTTCAGAGTGCCAGGATAGAAAGCTATGTAGCGGACACCTGGAGTAAATCAAGAGTAAAGTGCATGGAACTGCTGGCTCACAATTAGTTTGAATTAGCACATTTAAAAACATCCACAATCTGCAAATAATAAATATGGAAAGGTATTGATAAATAATATACAACCGTAGTAATGTTAAGATTTAAAGGATGATAGTAAATATGACTTAAGTCAAAGTGATAAATGAACAGCCGATGTACCAAGTTTGTGTGCCAGGAGGAAGGAGCAGGGGTTAAAAGCATCAAGGATGGCGATGTCGTAGCGTTCCCTCTGGAGGAACGTTATTATCTCTTTGTCCCCTAGCAGCCTGTCACACTGATAGGACAGGTGGCCCATGAAGTTTAGAAAGCTATTAAAGCTATCCCTGAGAAAAAGAGAGACGAAGGAAAAATGACAGAGTGAGTGAAGAGAAAGACAAACAGAGAGGCAAGGGAAGTCTGAATCAAATATTTGCAACTATTCACTTAAATCAAAGGTTCAGAAGTCTAAAGTAGAGACAAACTGGGCATCAGTACGAAATAAATTCAAGAGCCTCAAAATGCTGATGGCAAACCAGACTCAAGGTCGAAAACAAGATCAAGTAGCTCATAAGATCTTGTCTGTTTCTCCTGACATAATTAGTCTCCGAAAAATCGAATAAGAATCTAAATCTAATCTAATAAATCTCCTAAAAATCAGTGTGATACCTTCCCAGTAAAAACTGTGTTTGTTGCTCTAGGAACCAGCCGTTGTATTCTTTGATGTATTTCTCCCCTAAGGACCAGGTGCTCGTCTGGTAGCTGTCTGCACGGCCTGCATAGGAAAGTCCTGGCAGGAATTCAACAGAAATTTGTAGTACATGAAGATTAGTTTAATTTAGTTTATTTCAGTCATTTTCAGCTTATACTATACAGATAAAAAATAACAAACAATAATAAGTCATTACTGTTGAAATAGTTACAAACCAAAGCTAGTTTATGCTGACCGAAAAGGTGTAGGCTGAAGCCTTAGCATATTACACATACCCTTTTTAAATTCATTATTTTGTACAATTCTCATTCAATTTAGAAATTAAAGAAAGAAAGAAAATCTAATTTGAGTGACTAAATCAGATAAATGACGAGAGAGAAGGTTGTGCAAAATATTTTTTTTCGTATCAGTATGTTTGTGAGTGTGTAGTTTACCTGTAATAACAGGGTTGCCCAGTTGCAAGAGCATGCGGACCTCGTGGCCGTGCTGGTGTAAGTTATGAGAAATTTCATCTAATAACAAGTAGTGGCTTCCTCCTGGAAGAGAGAAGAGAGCAACTAAAATCACTATGCTGTTTGAACATATGGCTTGCTGTTTGCATCATACAATATGAATTTGCATATTATAAACATACAGAGGCAAATTTTCTTCACAAACTCTTTTGAACAACCTTTTACTGTTCTTTCTTCACTCACCAGTCCGGCAAGGAGAGTTTTATTCTTATCATATTTCTGAACAAATATTTACAATGAATATTTCTCTTAGTACTAGTCAAGGACACTTTAACAGTCACTGCTCCATTACTCACCAATTAGACAGACAGTCAGGATCTTGGCAGACTGAAGAACTGGAAGAGCCAGAAGAGAATACATCCAAAATACAATCCCCATGTTGTTATAAGAGTACCACGCATTGACCTGCAGCCAAAGTCCTCCTAAAATAGTCTTCCAATTAAAAAATAAACGGTCATGAAAACCGTGCTGCGTGAACTGAATTCCTTATGAGAAAGTTTGCCCTTTTACCTGTAATACAGCAACAAAGTTCAAACGGTCCTAAAACAGAGTTGTGATCCAGACAAATGGAAAATTTCCCACAAGAAGTTTCCACGAGAAATTTGCGAGACAAAACGCAGGATTACCAACATAAAGTCATCTTTTCAGTGCACCACGTTAGATCCTGAAAGTCTTCTTTATGATCTCAGGTCCGTTTGAGCCACAAAGATTCTTTTATACAGTCTGCATTGTCTAGTCGATACTGGGGAAATCCCACCTCCTTATTTAGTGTACCTAGAATGTATCCAGTATGCTTTGTCTTGCAACAAATGTAAAAGGTCCGACATTAAGGCGCTGATTTATTCCTTATTATTCAGAAGTTTTGGATGCAGGTCTGCGAGTATGATTCTGTCTATATGACACCTGTGAGCGGCTGTTTTCTCTAAAAGTCCAAGAGCCTTGGACCTGCAGTGATAATGAAAGGGAGGGACAGAGAGACTGGGAGGTGGGTCAGAGGGGTGGTTCCTCAAACCCCCCTTGTATCAAATTAGACAAATGGAAATAATAACAGGAGTTATATTCTCTCAAGGCTGCTGACAGAATGTAACCCCTGCCACCAATAAGTACAGGAAGGCACTTATTGATGATAATTTGTGATTCAATAATAAATTATGATATATATTGTGACACCCATACATAATTTGAATTAATGATGTGTTAATAAGATGCTTTGTCTTTAGTAACAAGAAAAGCTAGCTAACAAAACTGTCAAAAATTGCTCCTATCTTTAAACATTCATTGATTCATTTTATTCTAAACAGCCTGCACATTAACTTGATTGGTAGACAGCAGCAGTGAACGCTAAATAGAGAAGCTACCGTAACACATCACTGCTGAATGGACTGTGATAGGGTTGTGGGTTCCCCTGGCAGGCAGTTGCTGGTAAGTCAGGCTTGACATGTAGGTTATCCTGGACAATGCGCTCATTGTAGCCACAACCAATGCTTTTCTGTGTCAGAGAGGTCATTAGAAAAACAAGTCAGTCAGAAAAACTGCTGGAGTGTATCAGAGGGAAAAAAAGCTAGTACGAGAGGTCAATCCTGCCATCATTGATGTTATTGTTGTCATTTCAATTATGTTGTCATTCCAACCGTCATCAGTAATAGACTTTTCAACGTACTGACATAAGTTATGGATGCAAATGTATGTATTCAATACTGAAGTGAGCAATACATGTCAGCAAACATTTCAAACGTAAAAGTAATGAGAATACTTCAAAATGGCCAAAGCAACGTCTTCTGCATTTCATAAGTGAAAGAGTTCTTTGTGATGCAGACAGCAGTGTTTATATGCACTGTATATGTCTGATCCTTTAGGAAACTGTCAAGGTGTTAGCCTCTCCTCCATCGTGTTGGGCCAGTAGCATGTTATGAATGTTCTGAGAGACAAAGAGAGAGAGAGAGAGAGAGAGAGGGAGAGAGAGAGAGAGAGAGAGAGAGAGAGAGAGAGAGAGAGAGAGAGAGAGAGAGAGAGAGAGAGAGAGAGAGAGATAAAGGTGAATCCTCTTGTAGGTTTGAGAATGCACATGATGGTGGACAGTCTGGATGATAAATATGTGTGACTGATCGCAGCAGAGGACAAGCGGTGAGCTATTTTTGGACTCTCATCTAACAGACACTGTTGTAGGGGAACACATAACAAACAGATGAGTCAACATAGAGACTTACTACAAGCTGGTGGTGTGTTGAAGTCTCCATCAGGCCCTGGATGAAAAGATGCTGAGAGAGGACGGAGAAGGGGACACGGTCCTCTGGCTTGTAACCCAGCTCTCTGAATATCTGCACCAGTTGCTAGAGGCCAGCAGAGATAAAATGTATTACCACGAGGGAAGAGTTTCATTTTAATAATGTGGTTAATAACTCTGCTTAGAAAATGCATTTTTAAGTGTAGACCCCTTAGCCTTTAAAATGCACTAATGTATTCAGCAAACCCACAGAATCAGTAAATTAAAGCTATTAACAGCTTTAGTATACTGAGGGAGGTTCAGGGGCTTAGCCTGATATATTTTACACCCATCAAGAAAAATCGGTGTAGCCTAATTTATTTTCTGTTAATTATGTACATGCTTACTTGCATACTTAGTTGCATTTTGAAACTTAGATAAAACAAAGGCCATGTCTCTGTATGCGTATCGATGGTAAAATGATGAAAGCTTAATGGAAAACAAAACCTTTCTGAATAGACTGCTTGATTGAAAATTAAACCTGACATATTTACTACATTTTTTCTTTCCTTAATGAATTCAACCATTCATGTATGTATCAAAGGGCACTACCTCAGTGTGCTCCTCCTGACTCAGGCAGCCTAGAGGAAGGGGGTTGACTTTGTGGCAGATGACAGCAAGGAGAGCAGGGATGGACACTTCCGGCTCACCCAACGAACCGCTTGATGCACACGGAGTCTCTTCTTCCTTGTAGTCTCCATCAAGTTCTGAGGAGCTGAGCTCTGTAGCCTCGTCTATACTGGGCATAGACTGTATACACAACACATAATGGTATTGCCCTGCTGATGTGCAATAGTTTGTACCAAAGACAAACATTAACACTCACGTGTTTCATTCCAAAACAAATTACCAACCACTAGAAAAACCTGACGTGTGCTGTTACAAAATCATTGTTGGCATTATTGAAGATAATATAAGTGGTTTCTATGATAATCTGAAGACATTGGTGACAGGAAATAATAATGTTTTTGATGTCAAAAGATGAAGAAGTGCTTTTGCAATGACTTTCAAGTGGAAATTCCACTTGATAAATCTACTCACCTTGACAAGATGGGCCGGTAAGGAGTGCTTGAGATGTTGTCCCAGCACGACGCTAAGCGCTCTGATGAAGCCCTGTCTGGGGTTGGGGTCGGCTGCAAAGTACTGCAGCATGGACACATAGTCCAGTTGAGGGGGAGAGAAAGAGTGGTCCGCAAACAACTGGAAAAAGAACTAAGAAGAAAGAACATAGGCAAATGTTACTGTTAATTTATTTTATAGTGCAGTTCATTGGGACAAACAGTAAACATAAGATGTTATGGTTTGATCCCTTTGACCACTTGGATTTCCCAGTTCAAGAGTAATAAAAGTTTACATTGGAATCATGTAAGCTTTCCAGGTAGTTTACCTTGCGTAGGTTAGCCAGACGGTCATAAGGTAGAGGCTCAAAGGGGTCCTCTGGGACGGGCTGGACACTCTCATTGGAAAACCACAACTCTGTCTGGTGAGAAAGGAGGCAAGAGGAGCAACTTAAGTATTTGTTTTTATGTTTCAAAGACAGTTTTCACTTTATACTATATAATGTATATAATATATACTAAATTTGTTGTCACGTTGACTACAACCCAGGCCTGCTTATCTCAGTGCATAATGATGCCACAAGAGCGAAGAAGGGCCATGGGGATGTGAGTGGATAGATAACTTGAAGATGAAAAATGATCCAGAGCGGAAGGATTTTTTGTGATTTAAAACACAGTCTGAACATTGAATCAGAATCAGAATTTATAGTGTACGTCTGAGTTTGTGTGTGTATAGAGACCTGTAGGTACTGTTCCTCCTTTATGTAGCCCGTGTGGCCAGTATCTGATTCCTTGAAACGTTGTAGCACGACCAGCAGCTGTGATAGGGACGGAGCTGGCCAAGGGAGGGCAGCACTGAGCAGAAACCGGCGCCAATCTATCAGCCCGTAGTCGTCAGTTAGGAGAGATACAATCTCCATCAACTGGGGACAGAAGAGAAAAGGAAAATGCTCCTGTAAGCCATGTGATGGGTCTTTTATGGTAACCAGACAGTACGGCGCAGGAATGTCATCTGTACAAACCTCTCCTGTGTATATATAACTATAAAATCTATTCTATAATATTCATCTTATATATATTCACTTAGTCCCCTATCCATATAGCTCTATGTACATAACCTCTCTGTAAATAGATAGAAATATAACTCCACCTGTACATATAATGTATTCTTTATAATACACTTATACAGCATTTTTTTAATATTTACTCTTACTCATCATAATATAAAACATATGTCTATCCTTTGCACCCTAACTGCAATCTGTATATATGTAAATGTCTATTTATATACACCACATATATCCTCATTTGTACATACTGTCTTAATCAGCACTTTACTAGTTTGCACTACTAGTTTGCATTTCGTTGTACTTGTACTATGTGCAATGACAATAAAGTTGAATCTAATCTAATGATTTGTGTCTTGCTTTGCTTTCTCTGCACTGGGTTATAGTCAGCAGAGTGATATTTGATTATGTGTTTTTTTTGGTTTTGTCGGTTGACTAAAATTGATCATAAACTGTCTTCTTAGTGGAATTTGGTGCTATGAGGTGAAGAGAAAAGAAATGATTACCCAACTTTGTGTTTTGAGTGTCTGGAATACTTGAAGAGTACCTGTGTTTCATTCTTGTTGATCCAGGGCTCGGGCAAGGTGTTTCTGCCCATGTTAACAGAGATGATATCACTGAGCAAACTGGAGAACTCAGAACTGGACATGAAGCCTGAAAGTCATAAAGGAAGGAAAATGATCAACGGATGGATAAATAGCAAGATTAATAGACCCAATAACACTACAACTTGTCCCCCCTGTATTGACCTGATGGAGCAACATTGCATAGCTGTTGGTGGAAAGACTCTAGCTGAGTGATGGTCGGGGTGGACCGTGTGGGTTTCTCCAGAGGAGGCGGACGGGGAGGAGGAGCCAGGGGAGCCACCATGAGGCAGTCTACATTCAGGTAAAAGTCAGTGCATTCCTGGAGAAGAGAACATAGAGAATCCTATAAATTGGAGGAGTGTTGTAAAGGAGACTGTGGTCACATGCTGGAAGAGCTATTGAGATGTTACCCTGCAGTAGAAATACAATTATAAAGTCATTACGTACCAACACCAGCTCATTCTGCAACTTAGCACCAGCCTCTATGTGGTGGCGAACCACTTCTGACAGTTGGTCAATACTAGAAAAAAGGAGACATGACACAGATAAAACGTCAAACATGTCTTCTATGTATAATTAGTGACCAAAACTGTCTCTGCCCAAGTTTAAATGTGTTATAAATGGTTCGTTCTCAGTGGAGACTAAAACACAAACACAAGCATTATGTGTTTTTATATTCTCAAGTAACAGTTTCAGAATAACTTCTAGAGCACTTAAAGGGCTTACGATAATTTGGATATCTTTCATGTTCTGTGATTTAATACCAATAAATACCAGTACTTTAAAAACAGTAACACACTAGTCCAACAATTCAATTCTGGGGGCTTAAATACATGCACATATGTGGGATTATGACATGACATGGAGATAAAATACAGATAGCATTTATCACACACTAATCAAAAACCACAACACTAATAAAACAGGGACAGCAGTGCATTGCTACACTATCGCCGTTTCATTCACACATTCAAGTCCCTCTATATACACACATGATCATATATTCATACTACAACATACCTTTTCATTTCTGCAAGATAGTGAGCTGTTAACCACTTCTCCATGCTGCTTAATGTCTGTTCTGCTCTGCTTTGCAGGGAGTGCACCATCACCAAACCATGACCTTTCACCAGCACAATGCGCACCTTTGTTGCATTCTCTGGAAAACACACACAGACACACAAAGGAAGACAAACAGTGGAACACAACTATATAAGCATATTGATCTTTTACACACACATGCATGTTTGTGCACATATGAAAATACAAACATGGATGCACATAACAACCTGTAAGTACATATCTCATTATACAGTTCTTCGAAAATAGAACCACTTAGAAAATTGACAATATGTTAGTATGACAATTAAATATATATTGTGATATGAAGAATCTCTGTGTGTGCATGCATACCCTCGTGATCCAGTGCGGCTGCACATTCTTTATGTATTTTGTTTCTGACTTCTAAGTTTTCGTCATAAGCTGGTGCAGGGCTGGGTGCCGTAGATGGGGATGGTGCGCCTGGAGGAAGGAGGAGGATAATGATGATGTAGATAGAAGACCTGCTGAAACATACAGTCCATATTAGAGGGCACCTCTCCATTGTTTTCTTAATACTCTACCAAAGACACACCTCTCTGTTTTTTTGCTGACTGTTTCCCTTTTTCCTTTTTGTTTGGACTTGCAGAGGCCTTTGCCCTCTCCTTCTCTTGTAGTCTCTCCTTCTGGTCTTTCCTCTCCCCCCGGTGGGCTTCTTCTGACTACACACAATATAACCAATACACGTCAGAAATGTATATATATATTCCTCAATAATATGTTAATGCAAACTTTTATACACAAAACATTACCAATTTGCTGATGGCTGTGAGTGCCTCCTCATAGTCGGAGATCAGTTTCTCATGGGGTAACGGTTCGGTCTAGGTTAACAATGAAAAGGGTCAATATCTCTTACTATTCGATTGTATATCAGCATATCACCATTAAAAAAATGTATGTAAGTGACAGAGTGTTTTGAATTGTTTTGAGGTACAATTTCACATTTAACTACATTTAAATTATTTAAGAATGCCAGAACTTTATTTTGTCAGCTGTCTTACAAGGTGGTACAGCCTGAAACATAACAGAGATAGATAGGTATATAATATCTATGGTAGTCCTTTATGAGCAGATATGACTATATTCATTAAACAAAATCAGTTACAGACCTCGAGAAAGACTAAAATAATGAAAGTGAATGAAAGGTACACAAAGAGAGGCAAGAAAAGAAAAAGGATTTGGACCTTGACAGGTTCTGTCTGAAGCGGGATTTTCGTCTTGGAGTCAGCACGTCTGCAGAGGAGGGGAAAACGGAAATTGTTTATGTGTTTGTGCTGGAGAGCATTTGGACTGTGAGGACATGAAAAAATCCATTCCATCTTTAAAACTGACTGCAGAAAATTAAAAGGAAATACTGTGTGCGAAAGTGCCTCTCCCTTACATTTTACTTTTCTTCTTGTCCTCTCCGTCATCCATCTGACTAGACGCACTTTGGCTCGCTGGCTCAGTACTGGTGGAACAAAATAAATTGTTCAATTTATGCACTCATTGTCTATAAACTATTCTCAATTATGTGATTTAGTTTTATTATCTTAGACTAACAGGGATAGGTTGCTATTAATAGTGTGTTTCTTGCCTCTCGTCCTGATCCTTAATTTCTAGGGTGCCCAGTAGGGGGATACAAACCAACGTGGAGGGTAGCTCAGGCAGTCTGTACATGCTCGAATAGTAGACACAAAGAATACAGAGTGTGTCCTGGAATCGGTCCAACTCTACCTGGACAACACAAACAATCCAACATTATGCTTTTGCCAGTCAAACTGAAGAGAAACAAAGAAGACATACAGTACGTGCCTGAACACCATAAACACAACAAGGACAGAAATGAAGCAAAGGAACAGGTACAAAACACACAGAATAAAAGGAAATAGTTTATAACATGAGCTTATAAACTACAGAATTGAAATGGCAATAAAAAAAGTTTGTTCAGTCAAATGGTGACACAGAAACAGAAGAGTTACCTGCACGAGTACAGAGTGGTGGTTGACGAGGACGGCAGTGTGTTCTTCCAACCAGCCGTCACCCATGAGAGCAGCCTTCTCTTTCTCATCCTCCTCCTTACGCTTGTCACTAATGTCCCACAAACGTTCACGCAGTTCCTGCAAACATATCACAACATCTCTATATATTTGATATTTTCATTTTTAAGCAGGTCTTTAAAAAAAAATTTCAATGATCAGTTTAAGAATATTTGTATTCTATTATATTTTAAATTGTTCTCACATCTAGTCTCAGATATAGCTCTGCTTTGGTCTCCTTGTCTTCTCTCATATCATCAGGTATGCTGTTGAAGTCCTTCTGCCAATGAGACACTAACTCCTGCTTCAAGTCTGGACGCCCCAGGTAATGCTTGTACTCCTCTCTACGGATACAGGGAACCAGGTGAGACTTACATAGTAATACATGTCATATTTATCAGAGATCATTTTGTAATAATTTTCTGTTAACATAAATGTCCTCTTTTATTTGTAAAGTATTTCTGACAAAGGAGCTAATGGTATTACCATTTGGGTCACATCCAAAAATAACTGTATTCAGAGGCTAATCATAAATACTCAACTTTCATACTGCATCTGCAGCTATAAACTTACATGAAACCTAATATTAAACAGGATAAAAGGATCAATTCTATTAATTGTAGCTAACAAGATATTAGTGTCTCTGCAAATGTGTGTGGCTACCGACTTAGATTTACAAGGCATAAATGTATTGCTAGCTTTTCATGTCATCAAATATTCAGATGTAAGAATGCATGAACACACATTATGCATCTTCAGCTATAGGTAACAAATATAAAAAATGGAGAAAAGACAGGCACAGAAATGTATCCATTATGCAAATGCTTAGTTATGTACTTATCTGCACTCAGTGTAAGACATGAAATCTACCATGTTCACACTACTTCAAAGGCCTGGCAGAATACCTGATGTTGAATAGGTGATGGTTAATAACAGTGCATTGTGAGCGCAGCTGCTGCATCACTGTCTTTATGTTGTTCACATAAGAATCACACACTGCGTCCCAACGGGGGCGCAGGTACTCTGGGATCTCCTAGAGATGGAGATGGGGAGGGGAAAAGATGAACGAAGCAGGGAACATGGGAGGATGATGAAACAAAACAAGACACAGTGTAATGCAACAGATCACATGACATGTATTTTCATTTAATTGAAACATATTCTGAAAGGCAACACAGGTAGGAAACCACAGGTCCACTGGCTAAATCATGTTAGAGGGCCATCTTGTGGCACCCCCCAGTGAGTGCATCTGAATGTCATGTCATAATGTCACTGACATGACTTTTCAGGGAAGAAAGAGATTATGAGAGTGCACTTCCAACTCTGATAAGCAAAACAAATAGAAATAGAATTTTGATCTTACTGGAGGAAGGGATTCCGCCACATAGACCCAGCTGGATGAACCTGGGAAGGAAGAGGCAGGGCCTCCCTGAGAGTCCTCATTGGTCACTGGGGAAGTTGACACCTTCCTAGAGTTACCTATAAGAAAAGTACAAAAATCAGCACTATAAGAAAGTCAAAAGATTCATATTTATTTAATGTTAATTAATGATGATGATTATTATTATTATTATTATTATTAGTAATAATAATAATAATAATAATAATAATAATAATATTATATTATTTAATGATATCTAAATTATCTTAAACAAGTCTACCAGCAATTGTCAGTAGAATGCTATTAAAGCCATAAATGGCATATATGACCCTTTTCTTTGGACAGTATATTCAAACAGACTCAATGGCCTCACAGGTGACGTTTGTATCCAAATATTTACGATATCAGTTTGGTACATTTGAAACATAAAGTGTGTCTGTATTCTGTATGTTAAGAAAACACATGTACCGTCCACTAAGTCATTATCAGTTGGGGCTTCGTCTGTGAGACCCTGAGGTTGGTCTACAGGGCGAGGTGTAGCTGATGAGGAGGAGTAAGGAGCTTTCCCACTGTCCAACACTACATCTTCACCAGAAAGAGTGGCAGGAGCTGCTGAGGGAATATATCAGAATAGTGTGAGTAAATATTGTGTTTCCTTCAGGGAAGACTATACATCGTTTAGTGTAGAAACAAAATCTCATCATCAGTGTCTGAAGAGCAAAAAAAATAATTTTCTTTCCTAATCTTATGGAACTATGACAAAATTTGATTCTGAGCACAACAACTTTGAGTCTATTAACATTCACTAAAATACTAAAATGTCAACCAGTTACCTTCCTGTGGTGGCATCATAGCTTGCATCATAACGTGCTCCAGGACAGACTCCACCCTTTTGTTAAGCTCCTCCTCATCTACATCTGCATCAATGCGGACCAAAATGTTTTGCTTTCCACCAAACCATTTCTCTAGTTTTGGCCAGGTGTCATGAAAAGCTGTGATTCTTGAGGGGGGGATGTTAGATATTAGACACACAGTCATGCAGTAGCAGTAATGTATTCATTTCAGTTTAGTTTCCCATTTGATTCTTCTTTTTTTTACCTGTGTTGAATCTGCGCCAGATACAAGTTCTTGTATGTTGTGTGGGAGGTTGTAGCAGCAGCACTATATGTATCTGCACCAGAGAACCACATAAACATACTATTTACATTTAACTGGTTACTTGTGTAATGTGTGGGTGCACACAGACACAGATACATGGCATTAAACTCCCACTGGTATAACATACCCATCTGACTGTATGGACGTTTGGTCACACACTCATCGGGGATATCCAGCAGCAGAGCCAGCTCCAGTACAGGAAGTGGGGGTGGTGGAGGTGTGGGTGGGTTAGGATCAGCAGCTAGGTTGGTCCTGCTGCTTACAGCACCATTCCCTTCATCTACAGACCCACCTAGGGCTTTCTCTAGCAGGTGGGCCTGAATGATGTCCACTGGAAAGCCATCCAGGATCCAACCTGACTGAGCTGGAATCTGCCTAGTAAGGAAACAAACAATATTTCACTGGCAAGAGAGTGATTGTTTGTTTATTTTGACCATGGTAAATATAAAAGTAAGATTGTATAATTCTCTGAATTACTGACTATGTGAAATGAATTGCATATTGCAAAATTAAGATAATACAACTGACTAAATCTCATATGTGCTTACCTGATAGCCTCTACTACGATGTCCACTAAAAGCTCATTAGGGATGGCGTTGCCTTTCCTCAGCTCTTTTTCTGCAGCTGCTCCCTGCATGGCCCGCATAGACAGCTGGATAAGGAACACATGTAACGAGTTAATTATTTCATTCCAAATAATTACACATACATTCTGGAAAAAAATGTTTATTTCTCAACATTTCAAATTATTACATTCTCCCAAAAGTCATTATGTTATCAGCAAAGGAAAGCAACTTTTAATCAGGTTGGTTGGTGACATAAATTGAATACAGGTTACATTATATATAAATAAATACAAAATAGAGTGAGAAGATCACAAACAACACTTACTCTTACGTTGCTGTGTCTATTTTCCTCTTGAGTGTCAAGATCT
This sequence comes from Sebastes fasciatus, assembly GCF_043250625.1. Taxonomy (NCBI): domain Eukaryota; kingdom Metazoa; phylum Chordata; class Actinopteri; order Perciformes; family Sebastidae; genus Sebastes; species Sebastes fasciatus. The sequence goes on from NC_133800.1 coordinate 6,978,329, forward strand.
GAAAAACAATGAAATCATGAGTGACACATAACAAGAAAAGAACCACACTGTAATTATGTATAGTATAAAACAGCATAGATTAGAATCACGCTGGCCTCAGTGACCCACCAATGGAGGATGTGAACAGTTGCTCGTTGTCTTTCTCTCCCTGCTGATCTGTGACCTGTATAAGGGAGGTTTTAAAAGCTGAAATGTTTAATGAGGACCTTTTAAGTGTTTTCAGGTTTATACATTTCTGACAATGGCAGGAAAGATTAGTGAGATTTTATGGTCCTGAAAAATCATTTTAAAGCAAAATTATGTGACAAGATGAAATAAAAAGGGATACTAGTGATGTTACAATACCGTTATACTGTATCCGACTAACCTCCTCTCCATTCCGGTAAGCATTCAGTGCCTCCTCAATCAGTGTGTCAGCTGATAAGATATAGATGCCATGGGCTAAAGCAGCAAACAACAGACATACTCACCAACAAATAAGCCGTAAAATCTTATTCCACATGTTTTTATTTTATCGTTTCAGTAATTAAGTGGTGTGAAATTGTGGTTGTGGTTGTGGGTGTGCTTGTATTTGTGTTTGGATTACATGCTGTGTACCTTCAGCAAGCTTGGCCAGGCAGGTGGTCTTGCCGGAGCAAAACTTGCCCAGGACACAGGCCTTGAAGGTAAAATCAGGAAATGAAGGTGAGGAGGGTTCCATGATGGGTTGATGAGTAATGTCCCTCAGTCGCCGGACAACATGTCCAAGAATGTTGTTGTTGGTCAGGGGTAGTTTGGTCTCCCCTGCTTCTTCTGGCCATGCCCACTCACCTACCATGCTCTGACAAACATGACATATAGCTTAGACAAAGAGGATCATCCGCATAAAGACAGTTCAGGGCTTCAGTTCAGGGTGTGAGGTTAAACACACACATACAGACATGATTTAAAAACACACTGCACTTGTGTTTCAGACTCACAGTGTATTCATCATAGTCCTGGTTTTTGAGTATCTCCTGCTTCTCAAGCTCTACAGGGTCTAGTGGGGCAGAGAACTCAAACCCTGGCTGCTGGCCCTTTATCGGCTCATAGAGAGGCAGACCATTGAACAGCAATTCCTTCCACTCTCTCATCTGCTTCTTTGGAATCAGACTGGACATACCAACACAAGAAATGACACAAGGGAAAGCTAGATTTAATGACTGCAAAAACGTATTCAAAACAAATCAAATTGTTTCCTAATTGTGCCTGAAAATTATAAATCGAAGCATGAGTAGAGGAGCTGATGTAACAGATATGTAAAACCTAGGTAGCAGGATACATACAAAGTGAATATTGAGCAGGGTTGTGTGGGCAGTGCATATCTGTGGAAATTATGTATTTGATCATGAGAAGAAGCAGACAGGATGTTGACACCTCCTGATTTTATTTGACCACTGGTGCAATATTGGTCATGTTTTCACATGTTTTTGACTCCCATCTGAATTAGCACTGCAGCACAATGCTTCAGTTTTTAATACAACATTAAATAAAACATTTCAGTCTTCAGTCAGATTTCAGTTTTTTCAAAACTTTCATAAAATATCTTTTTTTTTTTTTATGTTTTCCCACTGAAAGAAAGACAAATAATGAAACAATGATGAAAGATAGCAACAAACCAATACTTAAAGGGCATGTTTTGTCAGGACCCCTGCCAACTCCTAGTTTATTTCTTCATCTGCCTGTTTTTGTGCCATATCACTAACTCCCATGTCATTTCAGACTCCCTCCTGACCTGCAATTATCAGTCCTTCAGTAGTTACATACCAGTAGAGTTTCATTCACACTGTGTGCATTAATTAGCTTTCCAGCACTTCTGATTCCTATTTTGCCTGACCTGCCTGTCTGAACCTTTTCCCGTCTGCCTGGTTTTGACCCTTGCCTGCCTTGAACTAAGTAAAGCTGAACTTTCCTGTTACATTGATTTCTTCTGTGTCATGCTTTTGGGTTCTAGTCTGCCACTCATCCAGTAATAATACATATTTTCTCATATTTCCCTTTTGTTGTTGAACTTTATTTTACCAACTCTGTCTCTGTGTCTATTCCTTTTAAAAGAGAAAAAAAAATGCCTATTTTTATTCTGAAAATTGAAAAGAAATTCTTGTGTTGTGCTTGAATATGAACTTTGTTCAAGCATAAATAAATAAATAAAAATTGCAGACATAGCAGAGGACTTGTCCTGTCACTCCCTCAGATCATGGAGTGGCCAAAGTCGAAGTGTCATTACAACTACATTACATTCAACTCTAAAATTAGATTGCCTGACTAACTTTTACAAGAATTCCTGATAATATTTGGTAACTACCAAGAGATGCAATTTGTACAACAAATTTTGGAATTTCCACATATTCATTAATTGACTGACCAACAGTCAGTTTTGAAGTTTCAAGCCCAAATACTGTGTGCCTGTTTCTAATGCATCATTAAAAGTAATTGTGTTACGTACTTCCCAGTGAGCAGTCGATATTCTCCGACCTTGGTGGCCAGGTCCACTATCTGCTCCAAAATGTCCTTGCAGCTCTTAAAGTGCTTCTTGTATCTGCTCTTAGCTCGCTCAGCAGCAATCCTGTTACAGAATTTAAGCTCCTTTCTCATCTCTTCGGCACGGTCCAACTTAGCCTGCTGAGCCAAAGCCTGTACCAGGCCCCAGTCAGAAAGATGGAGTGAGTGGAGAAGTCATGACATACAGTACATGTTCCTGCTAATCACCACAGTTGTAAGTAATAAAGGAAGATGAAAGATGTTACATAGGTCATTTATTGTGAAAAACACATGACTAGGTGTTTTCGTAAGAAATAGCCTTATAGAGACACAAACTAACAGACATAATTTTTTTGGAATCAGTACATTACTGATATTGGAGGTTGCAGGAAAAAAAGAAAGGATGATTTTAATCTTTGTTACCTACTGTATGACTGATGATAAACAGCAGGTAACAATTAATACAGCTTCCTAGTTTGCCAAAAGACACAACATCAATAATACCCCATTAAAGCTTTCATATGCATCTACATTTAATCGTAAGATTTTCTCCCTAAATCATCTTTCAAAAGAGATCATTTCACTCTTTAGAGTAAATGGCAAATAACCACAGAATCTGAGACTTAATAGTGCAACAATCTGCTCTGGGATTGTCTAACAAATTAGGTTAATAACACCATGACTATACTTCACTACAACATACTGAATATTTAACACTGAATCCATGCTGGACCATGGCTGCATCCTCTATGATGTATTGCTTTATCGAAGTATCTGCCTTCAACTAAATCAGTCATCTACAGTATAGGTGTGATCACTTGAAGGGCATGACAGATAAACATAGATTTGTTTATGTCATGATTTATCCAGTCTTACTTTACTATTTATCTGTCTCTGAAGACCCTCTCTCTCTCTCTCTTCATAATACAAATACCCTGTTGGTACAATCTACCAAAATCCCCCCTTTCCTCTCTCTCCCCATTAAACACTACTCATACTATCACTGATGCAGCCTAATACAAAGGGACAATAGAAAGGATTACTCTTCTTCCTTATTCATCCTATCTCACCGCCTCACTCTCCAGAGCTTCCTGGAAGTCCTTCTCTCTCCGCTGCTGGTACTGCTGCTCTCTGTACAGGCGGTTCTGCCGGATCACATCCTTCTGCATGCGTATCTGGAGGAGCTGAGTTGCCAAACGCTGCTCCTGCTGAGTCTGACGTGTCAGACGCTTCACCAGCTGCTCCTCTCGCTGTGCCTCCTGCAGGGGGAGGCAGAGGTGGCGGATCAGTTGACTGATTTTGGGTTAAAATGACTGATGTCAAATAACAAACTGTGAGGTCAAAGATAATATACTGTGTATGATTTATTTAAAACATGTTTTCCACATGGTTTAAAAAACTAGACGCTTCACCTCTTGAGCCTCATGGGCCTTGAGCTGCTCCACCAGGAATCGGTCTCGTCTTTTCTCCCTCTGCTCGCGAGCTACTGCATTCTCCTCCAGCCTCTGTCGGATATCCTGTATATACTTGCTGTTAGATTGTAATGTCAGCTTAGTTCCACTTCCAAGGACCTCACAACCCTGGCTGCTGCCACCACTGAGAACATCTCCAGGGAAGGACTGATCACTAGGAGTGAAAAGGTTCAAATCACATTTGAAGACGTTGTCCTAATGTATGAGGATGATTATCTCAGGTTGCTGTAAAGCGCCATTCATACAAACATTTAAATAACATAATACTAAATACCGGTAAATACAATATCAATTTAGTGAATGTTTCCTTTTCTCTCACCTTGAAGAGGAAGCAAAACCAGAAGTAACCTGTTTCTTCCTTATCTCAAACTGGGCTATTTCAGTCTGGACTGTCTGTAGACAAAATGAACAGAAATTGCAATAATACCACAGAGACAAAGACAAACAAACCCACGTTACTACTTTGTTGTTTGTGTGTGCTGTGAGAAACTCAATTAATTGTTGTTGAACTTGTTGTTGGCATGACAATTGCAGTATTGTATAGAGGGTCATCAGTTGAATTAGAATGAATCCCATCCCTGTAAACAATGGCAGGTGTTATGCAATAAAAAGCTATTGGTTTTAAGAAGACCTGGGAACATCTGGCGAACGAGAACAAACACAAAGTTCTCGGGCCTGGATTTCTAAAATTGTGTAAAGATTTTTTTTTTTTTTAAAGGACTTCTATCTAAACTTACTGTCAGCAAGCATCAGCCTCTACAAACTCTGTGGACACCACTCTATAGCTGACCCTGTGTCAGCAAGCCAAAATGAAATTCCCTCTGTGTGTTGGTCAATTATCACATCATTATTTAATCTGGATCACACCTGCACTTGTTGTTCTCTGCGTTGCTGCTGCTGTTGTCTCCTCTTTAGGTTGAGCTGTGAAGTGTAGGGAGGTGGCTTGGGCACCTGGACAGTGGTGGACTGACGACACACCCGCAGCTGCAACATAAACAGTTCCTCACTCATTAGCATGAGCTTTGCTTTATTCCATCATCGAGCAGCTGGGGTACAAGTTAAGGTTTTTCACTCAGCACTGGTACTATTAGTAGCATTATAGTAATGTCCAAAACACCAAAATACTGCAAAGAAGTGTAACTTTGAGACTGAGAAACATTGTGTAAAAAGTTGATAAAGCTGTAAACTGTAGACTGCCTTAAAGTCTGGTCATACATTTTTAATTAACTTAAATGAATACACTGAAAATGTATCGTAATACTTTCCATGATCTCCAATACCTTCTCAATATTCTTCATTCTCTTCTCATCCTGGACTTCCTGGAGTTGTCTTTTTTGATGGATGGGATGGGTCATCACAAACCTGTCGTTCAGCTGCAGGCATTTCTCCTCATAGTGCTGAGAAATTTTCTGTAGCTTCAGCTCTGCATCATGTTTTACCACTTGATGCAGTCGCTATGTCAAAAGGAAGACAGTCAGGTGCTTAAAAATACATGCTTTTGTAGATATTGATGTTATGTTATACTAATAATGTGAACTTCAAACATAAGAATATTGAGAGACAGTCTTTTCAGTTACAGTTTTTTTCAGTATTAGCACAGAGCAAGACTACTTATCTTAATTTTTCTACATGACAAAACCTGCTGTCCTAACCAATTGCACACATACAGCCGTCCTTACAACAGTGTAGATCTCATGCCCCTTCTTGTGCAGGCCAGCATTGGCTGCAGGCTGCATGATTTCCATCAATGTGCCACTGATTTCTGCTTTCTTCTTCTTTTCAAGCGAGACGTAGAGCTGGTAAAGGAGACGTGTGGCAACACCCTGCTTCTCCTGCATCAGATCCTGGGCTGTGTTTATGTCGAAAGAGATCCCCAGTAACTGGAGAGTAGGCTCAACGCGGGTAAAGTTATTCAGTCTGGAGATGGAGTTGCTATGAAAAAAAAGGTGTTATTAACTTTAATCATTATGAACACTTTAAATTAAGCACCAGTTAGGTTTTTTAACAGCAAAAGCAAAGGATCATGGATAGATAGACAGACAAAGAGAGAGGGTAACTTACTCGTTCTTCATAAACAGACTGAAATCATTCTGCAGCTGATATTTATGCAGAACCTCCCCAATCAGGTAACCACTGGAGAAATCCTTGGCAAGGGTCTGTGGGTCTGTGAAGATGAACATGCATGTGATTTGTGACTGTTTTTAATTGTATGTGATTGTCATTTTGTGCACTTTGTCTCGATGGTTCTGATGTTTTATGGAAATCACTTCTTTTTTGTAGCAGCGATGATTGTATTTTTAGGAACACTTCATTGCAGCCACCCGTATGAGGGGAGGAAGTAACGAAAATTAAATGATAAAAATGGAAATGATGAAAACGCATTTGGATTGAAAACTTGAGCTGTAAAAATAGAGGTCAATTGAAAAATGGAATTAAAAACAGAGCCACATTTAATAATTTTCACCATTTTACATTCATCATTTACAACACAAAATTGCCATTTATCATTAAAGGATGTGGCCTGAAGGGTGGAAGTAACAATAATTAGTTGAAGAAAAGGGAAGTGATAAAAATGCTGAAATCAACACAAAAGCATGGCAGCTATTTATTTCATAAACATTCTGAAATCATTCTACAACTGATATTTATGCAGAACCTCCCCAATTAGGTAACCACTGGAGAAATCCTTGGCAAAGGTCTTTGGGTCTGTGAAGATGAACATGCATGTGATTTTATGACTGTTTTTAATTGTATTTGAATGTCGTTTGTGCACTTTGTCTCAATGGTTCTGATGTTTTATGGAAATCACTTGTTTTTTGGAATTGCTTTGTTGCTGAAATGTGCTATATAAATACATTCGCCTTGCCTTCCGCAAACAGTGCCATTTTCTACGTTTCAACATTTCAACGTTTGTTAACGTTAATCTAGCTTACAGAAACATATTAGACAAATTGTTAAAATATTTAAAATTACTAGTTTGAACACCTGTCTGGACTTTCAGATTGCAAACGTTACACGAACCTTTTCAGGTTTTTCCAAAAATAACATTGCTCATGACATCTTCTACCGAAGTACATCCCTTAATAAAGGGACTGTTTGCAACTTCTTACACATATAAATCACCCGGGTCGGTGTCCCATGTGTGCTCGCATATGCACGCTCTCATGTGGCTACGCTGTTCAGACAAGACTCCAACACACACTACAAGGAAGCACCAAAACCTCAAAGTTATATCTAGTGAAGCCCGTCTTGCAAAACAGTGTTGGCCGCGGTCGGAGGACGCGGAGGAGACCGTAGCTTTGGTCTCCAGGACCGGAGTCTCTGCTGTACTCTGCTCCTCTGTCTGCCTGCCTTCACTCACACACCGCGCTAGTTCTCGCTCTTTCGCTCCATACGTGCATGCGCGCACACTACACACTGCAGAAGAGTTAGTTTAGCTCTGAAAATATCTTGTGAATGTACAGTGGAGGTTTGTGCAGAAATAACTGCTGCAGCTCCTCCAGACCAACAGAGGTTTCCCGTGTCTTGTCAAGTGACGGGGCTCCGCAGCGGAAACGTTATCATCTGTGACCGGGTGCCGGTGTCTCCCATGTTCCCTCCGGCCGCGGTCGGGAGGCTGAGGCAGGAAAAGCCAACACTAGGATCAGCATTGATTCATGGAGAGACCTCTGTCTGGTCAGCTAACATTACTGCCAAGCAGGTGAAATATAGAGTGATATTGTGGTTTTAGCTGACGTGTGTCGCCTCACTGTTTTGAGGATGCTCGTTCATGTCCATTTAGAGTGAGCAAAGCGCGACCCCGACGCTGACTTTCATTGACAGGCCACAGGTGTCGCTGTTAACAAGCATTTCTGATTCTTACAAACAGTCCCTTTAACTTTACCCTACCAATCTATATCCCTGCATGTGTTGATAAGTTAACTGTTTATAAACTTTGATAAAGAGCTCTTACATTGTCAGCTTTGTAAATTCCCATACCTTTTAATGAGCCTCAGTAGTGACAGTTAACGGGGACTAAACCACCGAGGTAGCATCATTAAGCTAGCAGGTAGCTAGCTAACGTTAGCTAACGTTAGATAAGCTGTAACTTCAGTCTCACTCACCGACAGCTTTAGACAGCCGGAGCTCCTCGTTCAGCCACCTGCACAATATATCCGACATCTTCTTTCTTATAAGTTCAACTCAGACTATATAACGTTATACTACCTAATAGTAATAACGGACATGTTAGTAGGTGATACTAGGACTCTTTAGCTCGCTAATAATAACGGCTGATAAACTACCAGGAGCGGAGGAAGTCCCAGAGGTGCACTGTTGCCATGGGGACACGTCAACAGGGTTGTCATGGGGACACGTCAACAGGGTTACCCAGTGAGCTTCAGGAGGGCTCTCGTGGGAGCGGGCGCGCCCAGCTGGAGCTGGATCAGTTATCTGTTCTGCCCCCAAAATATAAACAGTGATGTAATGACTGCAAACTGATCCAGAACCTGTACAATGTCGCACTTCAGATGATCGATTGTATTTTTAGGAACACTTCATTGCATCCACCCGTATGAAGGGTGGAAGTTCAAGATTCAAGATTCAAGATGTTTATTGTCACGCCGGTTATAAGTACAATCGTGTGAAATGCTTTTAGCTGGGAAGCTCCATTAAATATAATAATTTATATTACAATTATAAAAGGAAAGACGTTGTACAAGGCATATTGAGAACATATACATATCAGGAAAATATGAATGTACATATATAAGAAATACTTTGTACAAGATAAGATAAGATGAACCTTTATTAATCCCCCGAGGGAAATTCAGGTGTCAAAGCAGCAACATCATAAACAGAGTGAAACACAGGAGAGGTAAAGGTATACAAAAATTATAAAAACAATAGAGATATAAAATATACAGAGTGAATGGGTGAACATAGTATATGCAGTCCGTCAATTAATAAATAAATAAATGTAGTATGTGCAATAAATAAATGTAATATGTACATATGTGCAGTCTATAAAGTGGTATATAGGATGTATATTGTAAGTGTAAAGTGCACCAGTGGTTAGAGTCCAAGATGGTTGCAGATAGTGCATGTTAAAAGGTAGATAATGCATGTTTAAAGGTAGATAGTGCATACAAGGCATATTGAGAACATATACAGTATATACAGTATAAGATATATGATTGAGGTATTGCCCTTGTTTATTGCACTTTTTGTGTGAGAAGGTGTCGTATGAATTATCTATTTAAAAGTCTGATCGCCTGGAGGAAAAAACTGTTCCTCAGTCTGCTGGTGAGAGTCCTGGGGGTCCTGTATCTTCTACCAGAGGGCAGGAGGGAGAACAGGCTGTTGTGGGGGTGTGTTGTCCTTAATGACCCTCAGGGACTTCCTGAGGCACTGCTGGGTGTACAGCGCCTGCAGGCTGGGCAGCTCGCACCCGGTGATGTGTTGGGCGAAAATAAACATATAAACAGACATAAAGTCACGAAAATTAAATGATAAAAATGGAGGTGATGAAAACGCATGTGGGTTGAAAACTGGAGCTGTAAAAATTGATGCGAATTGAAAACTGGAGCCATGAAAGTAGATGTGAATTAAAAAATGGAGCTGTAAAAATAGATGTGAATTGAAAAATGGAGTGAGAAATTATCAAATGATTTGATCAATTTAAAGCCGATTTGATTAAAACAGTCATGATATGATAAAAACAGAGCCACGTTTAATCATTTTGACCATCTTACATTCATCATTCACAACACAAAATTGCCATTTATCATTAAAAGAAGTGGCCTGAAGGGTGGAAGTAACAATAATTACTTGAAGAAATGGGAAGTGAAAAAAATGCTGACAACACAAAAGCATGACAGATATTGTAGCGACTGGTGCAGGAAAAGACTGTGTTCTTGACACGCTCAATGAGTAATATCCAGGTAATATTCACTGTTGGGTGTGATTCACGTTTAATAAAGAAATTCACATCACAGCATAATGACTTTTATGCAGACAGGCCTTGTTGATAATATGATGAATGGCTTTCTGGTGTGGCTGCCCCAAGCATACAGCATGCAGGCTGTAAAAAGCGTGCAATCCCCTGTCATCCATGCATGATTACATGCTCCGCTTCACCTGTGCTCAATATAGAGTTTAACTGCAACACCTCTCTACACTGCCACCTGTGGTCAAGTTAACATTAGACTTTATCAATGATTTCTCTGGTTGTTGTTTTTCTAAATTAAAGTGGAGAAGAAACTAAAGCTGTGTTTTTTAGGCCTCAATAAAAAAACATCTGGACTGTGGTGTCATTAATGTGTAGGAAACTTAAATCAAATATAATCAAATAAATATCATGGCACCTGCAAATGATTGACTATTTAATGTTATGGTAACCTAACATCACTGAAAGTCAAGGAAGTCACATAACACATAATCATTTTAGATGTCTGATGTTGTCTTTTATAGAAATCAACACCAAACCAGTCAAGTGGTAAAAAATAGTGATGAGGAAAAAACTCCCAAACAACCCTTTTAACAGAGAAAAAAAGAGTAATAGAGTAGGGCTTCCTCTTCCAGGATGGACATACAGAGTCCATATGACAAAAATTGATCCGTATAATGTGAACATATATGGAGGAATGGAACCAGGAGGATTTCAAGCAGCTTCCAGGTGTCGCCAAACATAGAGCCTCAGCACCACCTCCTCTCCACCATGTAACCTAGAGAGAGGACAAGGTTTTTGTTTTTAGTTCACAGTTGCTTTGGTAATGTTGACGTATGTTTCCCATGCCAATAAGCCCCTTTGGATTGAATTGAATTGATAGGGGGCGGGGGACAGAGAGACAGACCGACAGAGAGAGAGAGACTCACTGGCTCTTCAGATAATGTTCGGGGTCTGGAAGCAAGCAGGGTGCCGAGAGTGGTTCAGTGTGTTCAGTGGACTGCTGTGGTGCTCGGGTGTCCTGAGATCATCGGCTGATCCACATCCACTCTCAGATGCTCCAGGAATGCCAAAGACACAGGAAGAGTCCTGCCCTATGAAATCAAAAACAAGTCTAATTTATTTTTTTCATCTCTATACTTCCTCCTTTGGGTTGACAGACATCATGATGTTCTTCCACATTTCTCCTGCAGACTCAATAATCTCTAAATAAATTAACTTTGATCTGTATTGACACAGATTTATATATACAAAAAAAATAGCCTGTTAAATTATGTCAACTTTAGCTTATAACAACTTTATGTCACCTTTGCTAGTCTTGTAGTCTTAGTAAGGACTTAGTTTGTTGACTAAATCACAGGTGACCATCGCTCTCCAGCTCGTCTTGTGGTCGGCCATCCTTCTCATCTGGTTGGGAGGACGAACTTCTTTGTCGTCAAGGAAACTGCTGGATGTATGGCAGGAAAAAGTAGAAAAAGACAGCTACCTGATTAAAAAACATTGAAGTACAACATTGTGAACAATATAAATAATCATTAAAAATATTAAATAACTGATAAAATGTTTTTATTAATTATTGCCTTACCTCTGTGTGGTTCAGTTTTCTACAGTATGTAAAAAACTCAAAGAACAACACAGTGAGTATGATAAATAATCATTAACACATAGAAGACTTGTTAAAATACTTGTTAATATTATTAATTATTACCATACCTTATCAGATATAGCCATCTACTAAAATTGAAGCACAACATCAAACAACAACAGAGAACCAAATCATTAAATAGCTGATAAAAATAAGTGCAGAAGAAAATTGTTAATTTTGTTATTAATGCCTTACCTCTGTCTGCTTCAGTAAAAAGCAGAACAATTCAAAAATAAAAGAGTGAGTAAGATAATCATTGAATTATTAAAAGGTGATAATAGGAGCAGTAACTTGCTTGCAGTTGTCATCACTGCTCCTCTTTGTGGAGTAGCTGAGGCCAGAAGTTGATAGAATTGGGTCTCCAGAGCTTTCTGCCTTTCTGAGGTCTACTCACAAAACCTCATTGGCCTCTTAGCACTTACCTGCTGCCAGCTCTCTTCGCTGCTCCTCTCTGTGGAGGAGCTGAGGCCAGAAGTTGAGGGGAATGACTCTTGAGAGTTTCGTCCCTCCATGACGTTTTGCTCCCATCACCTCTTGTGAGAAAGTGAGGGTGCTGTGAAGAAGCTGCCTTGACCACAAAGACAGAATCTTCTCAGTTGATCTTCAATAATTTACTGATGCTGCTCCACAGGCTGCTAATGCTGAACAGGCACCTGCAGGTGCCTGACAATCAGTCTCTGAGGAACAGCAACCGAATCCCAAAAGGAGGATGGAGGTGGACCGGAGGACCAGCGGGAACACCAACAGGAACAGCGACGGGGGAACCAGCGGGAACAGGAGGAAGCATTCGTCGCCTGGCCTGCCTAAAGCGCTGCTGTGGGGACTCCTGGATGACAGGAGAGCGAAGTCCGACGTTATCCCCATCATCAGCGTCCTCTTCGCCCGTGGTGTCGTAGCCAGAGTCGTCCAGGGTCTCTTCGTCCTTGTCCTCGTCATCAGAGAGTGGGTAGACCTCACCGTCTTCAAACTGAAAGACACTCACATCCTCATCATCAGAAGAAAGAGGGGGGATATACTCACCTTCTTCAACCTCAGGCGCCTCATCATCAGAGACGATGTAGAGGCGGAGGTTGTTGGGTCGGATCAGCTGCGGGAGCACCTCAGCACGTTCAGCGACGCCGTCTGAGTTCTGAGAGGAGCCACCTGAGGGGACAAGAAGATACATGCATATTAATATTGTTAAAAACATTGGATGACGTTGGAATGAACAGGTGATTTTGAGGGAGTTTGGTGGCAGAAATTATTTTCCATGGCACTGTATGAATTGTTTATATTATCCTAGAAGATGTTGCCGTCTTCATTACTTCCTATGGTTTGCAATGAACTGTGTATAATGCTAAGATAAGGCCAGTTTGAGGAGTGCATGTGTCATTATGCACATTACACACATGCAGCCGGGCAACGTTACTACACATACAGTTCTCTTTATGCATCCATGATGAAGATTCATGAACATAAAAAAATAATAAAAAATAAAAATAAGTATGTAAGATATGTACAGTATGTATGTATATATATATATTTGTGTGTATATGCAGGTATGTATGTATGTATATATGTATTTGTGTGTATATGCAGGTATGTATGTATGTATATATGTATTTGTGTGTATATGCAGGTATGTATATATGTATATATGTATTTGTGTGTATATGCAGGTATGTATATATGTATATATGTATTTGTGTGTATATGCAGGTATGTATGTATGTATATATGTATTTGTGTGTATATGCAGGTATGTATGTATATATATATGTATAAGCTTAAACAATTAAATCAAGCAAACTCAGCTCTCCACTTGTAGGAAGCCGCCATATTTGTTTACACTTGTAACGTTACGTCCTGCACGCTCTGACGTCAGCTCGTAATAACGTCACTGTCTCCATGGTGATGGTGCTGAAGAAAATGTTATTTTTTGGCATTTTTCGAAAACTAGGCCAGTCGCCATTTTGTTTGGTTATATTTCAACGCCAAATTTGCAAGAATTGTTCCCCTAAAACAAAAATAACAATGTTTTCAAATCACTACATTATTGTTAATAGAGACATTAATACATTCTGTACATGTGGCGGAAAATTCAATAGATTCCCAACATGAGATGATTTACCCGGAGAACACGTGGTGTAGCTGCTAGGTGGCTGTTCTCATTAAATGTGTTTAATCCAATAAGGCCCACTTCATTCTGTAGCTTTAAACTCAATACAATATACTAAATTAAGTAAGTGTTTTAGATAGATGAATTAATGACTTTGGAGGAAGAAAAACAGTAAAAGTAGAAGTTGTCTTACTTCCGTGGTCGTTGTGTGACACACCGGCGGCTCCGAGCAGCAGCTGCTCCTCCCCGTGGAGCTCCTCACGGGTCGGTGACCTCGGCAGGCTGAAAGACATTTCTCCAGTTGTTTTCTTCTCCGGTAACTTAATGGTGATTATCCACTAGTCCAAAGGTAATCTACAACAGATGTTTCTCGTTCTCCAACAATTCAGCTTTCCAGCGTTCAGGTTTAGCAGCAGCGTCTGATGTCAAACTCGGATGCAAAAGGAGAGATGGAATGATTGACAGCTCTTTTATACTGGTACCTCGGTCCTACGTCATTACGTTCCCATTACCTTTACTGACGCACGGGGGATTTCATAAACTGTACCTTGTTCTTCTTATTTTCTTTTTATGTGTACCTATTATTATGACACAAAAATATATTTATTTTCTTTATTTGTGACATTTGTACTTTATGTAAATCTAAAAATCACACTTCCTCTTTGAACGTCGGATGCGGTATAGGCTATATTAATATTTGGTGTAGTTGTATATTAATTTGGAGTGCTGTGTATTGCGTAATATTTAAGGTATTGTATATTTTTGCCTCTGAGAGAAGAGGTTTTTTTTTGCAGAAAAGCAGTTTTACTATATAATCTGCAATATTAATATTGTAGTTTGGGATAATTTACTTATATCAAGCCATTTAAATCTAAATCTAAATGTTGAATCTAAATCTGACCAAATCGGCTTTAAATTAATCAAATCACTTGATAATTTATTACTCCATTTTTCAATTCACATCTATTTTTACAGCTCAATTTTTCAATTCACATGCATTTTCATCACCTCCATTTTTATCATTTAATATTTGTTACCTCCACCCCTCATACACCCTTCACTGATTAGGGAACGAAAGCAAAGAATAACTTATATTTATTGGACTGAAAAATTCACTTGTCAGTAATGTTGAGCACATTGATTCTGGCGAATGGCAACAACAGACAGATATTTAAATGTCTGTGCAGGAGTGGAAAAGAAAACACTGACAAACTGACATTTGGCCAGACAAATAACTTTATTGCATTTAAACAAGTAGCGCTTCAATTTGTGTTATTAGTGTTAACATTCATGTATTCATTCAGGAGCACTTCACTGTCATTCAATCAATAGTAAAATATTCTGCAAAATATTATGAAATTTAAAGCATTTTCAGAAATGTGCACAATACTTCAGTCATGTTGTCGTGCACATTAGTCAGTGTTAGTGTTTTAAAGCTATAGGGTAACATAAACATGGAGTTTAACAGATTTATGAGCCACTGTTTTTATAGTAATAGTTCATACAACATGCATTTATTTGCAAAAACATCCAAGGCCAGAGATGAAGATGTGCAAGGCAGCAAGTGTACCCTGCTGTATCAAAATCATAATGTTCTACAGAGTAAACACAGACTTCAATCAAAAATGTGGAAGGACAATGGAAAAAGGTAAGGGGAAATTGCATGTCAGCAGTTGCCATGTATGAGTCTGCATGGTGAGTACTCTAGTCCTACTTACAATGTGTCTGGCAAAGCGACACTGTAGTGATAAGATGGGAATGCAAAGCAAGCTAAACTATTATAAGAAGACAGGGTCACAATTTTAATTCAGTTTACATAATTTTTCAGACACGCTTTAAAAGGTTTCCACGTGTTTAAGCAGCACACAACAAATACAGTCAAAGTGTGATGCATCTACATTTCATAGGACTCTATATATCTGGTGTCGACATTATAACACAAACATTTGCCTTTATTCTCTCAAGAGAGCTGGTTAGTCAACACCAACTGCTTGTTGTCGTATAGGGAATATAATTTTGTATTGTAAGAAGGAAACAAATGAAAGAAAATTATGTACATTTGTATAAAAACAAAGATTTAGAGAAAAATAAAAAGGTGCCAGTTTGTTGATCCAAATCAACATAAAAGCATGTAACACATAGCGTTCATAGGTTAGTCTCCAAAGCCATGCTTGTTTGAGAAAGCAGGCTTCAAAGGAAAACAATCGTCAGCCCCGTTTAAATACTCAAAACTATATCCGCCCTTTACCTCTGCCTTGAAGTGATCACCGATCTCACGATGCAACTTAATTTGAAGCTTTTGACTAATTCTTTCAACCATTTCTCTTAAAATTCAGATCAGTGTTACAAGACAAAGAGAAAGAGGCGATACATTTTTCTCAGTAGTCAAATAAGACTGCCTGCCTGTCATCAGTTCATCAGTGAAGCCGTCCATTTTAGTGTAAGTCATCATTCATGTCACAGTAGTTTTACTTAAAGCTTGTTGGCTGGAGGCACTGAGAAACAACAGACCACAGGCTGCCACACAGGCGAGCAAGGGCCTGGCTCTGAAAAATATGATAAAATAAACATTAATAATAGAATAATGATTAATAATAGAATGTCAGAGGATAATCTTTGCATAATGATGCTTTTGGGAAGCGTAGCCAATGGTGCATCCTTAACACCCACACCATACACGAGTTGAGAGCAAATGGAGTATGTGGAGACTACTTGGGCAATTAGTGGCCTGTGTTTGACACCATAATGGAGATACTAAAGTGCTGTCAAGCAACCAATATTCACAAGGTCATTTCCACATATTTCTGTAAAAAAAATTAAAAAAATAAGCTAAGTGAAAGCATTTCTGGAAATTCTCTATAATTTCCCAATATATGCTTTACCCATGGTCCCTTTTTCAGGCTCCAGGACAAATTTGCAATTAAAAGTTAAATAGTCACATTTGTGACTAATTTCACAAATAAACCAACTTTCAGGCACAGCAAATGGACATCAAACGGATTATCGGCCATCTCTCTGAGCTTAAAAATTAAAATGACCGGAGAAAAAAATAATTCTTCACAACCACACAAATATACTGAGAGGGCAATTACAATGTAACCAAAGAAATGTAACTAAAATTGATTCAATTGGTAATCCTTTGATAGTTACGCTCAGTGCCAGTGGAATCTGGATGTCCAATAAAATACATCTCTGATTAGTTCTGAACTGCATTATCGTGAGATATTCTTTTTCATTATACATAAACATTTAGGAGCAAGGCGATGTGTGAAATGTGATATGGTGCAAATGACTGGAAGCATTACATTTATCAAGGCAATTTGAACACTGTAATCACCCATCCTAGTTAATTCTCATAATTTGTTCAATACCAATCATCAACTTGAGGATAATGCATGACACATTTAAAAAAAAAAAAAGGAACACTGGCCTGACTGTGTAATGCATTTCTTAACAAGAAAAAAAAAAAAAATACTGCACAAAAACCTCTACTGGTTTCGGAAGACAAAACAACAACAAAAGCACCCAAAAGTAACAGAATAGTGTGTTCGCTCATTAAATTACATCAGTTTGTATTCATGTTCTAGCTTATATCAGTGTATATATCCACGGGGTTCATCACCCACACAATTCCAGACCTTAACAGACAGCACCACTCCTGTATCTGTGTAAAATAAACACTGTTCTCATTCACAAGTGCATCTTTCAATTAACATCTCACTGTTCAGACAGTAATTTGTGAAAAATAGATCATGTCTGTAAGGATAGAAGCTACCTCGGTATTGATCCAGGAGAGTGCCATCTTTACATACCTTTAAAATCATTTGTATTTACAGCCAAATGCCTCTTTTCCTTACAGTAGCTCATCGGCTGTCATAAAAACAGGCAAGATTATCCAGATGGCGGACCAGCAGAAGACGTGGATAGTGTAAACAGAGCTTTTCTGTCTACTTAGCTACCTTCTATTGAAACTGTTCTTTTGTAGTGTTCTTCCAAAAATGGCCTTTACTTATATTGTTCCATCATTTGGTTTGAAACCTTCTTGCTTTCAGTTTTCTTCTGTAGTGTAGTAAAGTTCACATCACTAAAAATAAAAAAAACATCAAGCTAAAAACTGGATGCACTCAACGGAAATACAGGATATGCCGTCGCTAAATGCCCATTATAGGGAGTCACAGAAAAGGCAGTGAGGGGACGTAACAGCCAGCGGGTTGCCAGGGGGGTGCAATAAATAAGGTTGAAAATCTTTTTAAGAGATTTGTCGTTAGAATAGAAATGTTTTGATGTAGAAATATACAGATTTTGATCTATGATATTTGCATGACAGAGAAACTATATTTCTGTATGTTTGGAGTAAACATCTTAAATAGCATTATTAACCTGCTGTCAGAGTGCAACTGTAGTAATGTAGTGCTACATCAGTGGGGATATTTACCTAGAAGACCATATGGGTTAGGCTTGTTTGATGCATGACACTGGTAACCCCTAATGAATCTGATAGTTTTATGTTAAACCCCCCCGGCCTGGCTGCTAGTGGTGAGAGATAGATGATATCATGGTTTTGTGGACGACAGCAGGTTGGAGAACCAGGTTGCTGCCGATGATGACTGTCGTTTCTCCTCTGCATGTTCCTCCTCATCAGGGAGGAGGAACTGAGTGGAAGCGATCGAGGTGGGGGATCCGAGAGAGGGTGCCAGGCCGCCACTCTCCCCGGCCTCCACGGGGGAGTCCAAATGCCAGGAGCTCTGGGGTTTGTAGCCCCCAGCACTGGCAGCCTGGGGCTCTAGGAGAGGCTCAGGTGAAGCTAGGTCCATGTCATCGATTGGGGATCTAGATTGCATCTGGGGCCGGTAACCTCCTCCTCTTCCTCCTCCTCCTCCTCCTCCTCCACTTCCAAAGACAGACAGATCAGCCGGGGGTTGGTGACCCTCAGAAGAGCTCTGTGGATCCAGCTGGAAGACCAGCGAAGATCCTGAGGTCTGGATCCCCGTGTACGTCACATCGGTGCGTGCTGAATCCAAAGAGGATGCAGAGGAATCCGAGGAGTCTGGGTAACGTGGTCTTATGGGCCGCTCATCCACCACTTGGTTGTAGTAGCGTAATGACGTTGGCTCGTCCGTGTCAACTGGCTCGTCTCCCATCCCCTGCCCTTCTTCGTCCTCGTCTTCTTCAGGAATGACGACGAGCACTTCTTTACTAGAATCCCACTCAGGCCTTTCTACCATATGGACCAGACTATGGGGAGATGGCTTCACATCCAACGGCCCCTGTAAGACACACACAGAGTGTTTAAACACTTTACTGAGTCAGTTGGAACGGGAGACAAACGCCTCATAGTCTTCTATCAAGGGATGATCAAAAAATGCAAAAATAAGGAATGGTCAAATTGAAGTTCTATATCTAGAATTAGCACTGATTAGTTTAGCTGTGAGGGTCAGATTGAAATAGACTGATACTGTACCTGTGGTCTGGACCAATCACCAGGCAGTTTGGGCTCAGGTATGTCTGGATAGAAGGCCTTTTTCACCCTGGTGACAAAGGAAAATGTCACTTTAAAATACATTATCATAAAAAGCCTAAACAAATGAAAATAATACCTCCTAATGGCTTGTCTTCGATACAGTGTGCGGAATAAGCTGCTGCTTGTACTGGGTTTTCGCTAATCAGTGGTTCTCAATCTATGGTACTCAATCTATGGTACACTGGTGGTACGCGTGCTCTCTCTAGTGGTATGCGGAGGAATCTCTGACTATCGATTCCTCTGTTTTGATGCCTTCCCAGTTACGCATACGCACGCTGCATCATGCTTCAGTTGAGTTTCAGATGTTTTGGACCGGAGCTACGGTGGAGAGAAAAAAAAAGCTCTCCACAGCATGGCGCTACGAAACCTGGCGGGATGCACCCTATTTTTCCCTGATAAAGCGACACTGAACAACAAATCTGACAAAAATACTTTATTTTATTTGCAAAGATATGCACTGTCTGTGATGAATGCAAATGTAGATCCTACAATTCGGATTGCTTAAAAAAGTAAAAAAAATTTTGCTCAGATTTTATGCATATGGCGGTGTGTTTTTTTATACTATGACAGTTTTCCTAAAATTAGATTTTAAAAAATGTGCGATATATTGTCTTGCTTACAGTACCGCAATATATCGAATTGTAACCCTCGTATCATGATACGTATGTTATCGCCAGATTCTTGCCAATACACAGTCCTAATGTTTACAATTCTAAAGCGTTCGACATAGATTTCAGAAGTGGCAGGCAAAACAATTGAGTGGCTAGTAGAAATGTTCAGTGACCTGCCACAGTGGTACGTGAGGAAAAAACTTAATTTTAGACCCTGATTGTTACATTATTCATAGAACACACACAAACAGGAGAGAGACACAGCATAGGAGCATAACAATCTCACCATTTCCTCTTCTTGTAGCAAACGAAGGTGACAATGACCAGGAATAAGGTTGAGATTCCCAGGGCAGCCAAGATTTCCAGGATCAGCCAATCAGCTGTCAGGACAAGACAATAGAATTATTATATTACACTTGAAGCAAGATGATTATTTTTTCTTACTTTCGAGTATAAATCACTTTGTTGTTATCTGTTAATATTTATTTAGACAACATCTATTTTACATTCATCTTTTGTAGCCTCAAATAGTGGTGGCGATACACATATAATTATAGATTCACGTACTGTATGGCTCCAGCATTATGGAGGCAGTGGCGCCTGTGTCCTCGCCTGCTGAGGTGTAGGCCTTGACAGTAAATTTATAGGAGCCTTCAGGGAGACCTTTTACTGTGTAGCTCCTGCTTCCTATGTCTGGCAGATTGTCTGCTCAGAGGAAAGGGTGAAAAGCAAAAAGGAGAGAAAGAGAAGAAGGAGAAAAATTAGTTTGAGTTTAACAAAAATGCATTTCTACACCATATTTCGATGAATGTTGTAAATGAATTATGCACGCATTTGTATACATGTACCTAGAAGCGTGAGCTGGGAGCCACTACTGATGTACACGTTGTAGCCCAGGAGGAAGCCTCTTCTGTTGACCAGCGGGATCTCTCCCCAGGTAAGGAGAATATCAGAGTCCTGCTGAGCGGTTGACAGAGAGACAGAACTGGAAGGGACTGTGGAAGCCACAAGGGAGGGAGGAAAGAAAACAGAATGAGAACAAAGAGTCAGCAATTTAAAATGTGATTTATGAAGTCATTGCTTCTTCAAAAAGGATATGCAGTTCTATCCTTACCCAGCTCCTGCATGTATCCCTGCCAGTGCTGCAGCAGCTCTGGGGCCTCTGAGGAGCTACTGTACAGGGAAATGTTGTACCTCACACCCGGCTGGAAGTCGGCTGAGGGCAGAGAAAGTCGTTTACTTTTTAAAATACTAAACACTGTCTATAGCCAAGAATAGCGGGGGGACAAAGATAGTGGAGTTTTTACTTTGTACTGACTGTAGTTCCATACAGTACATTTCAAATATGCTGAAAACTGCTTTTCACAGTCTTTTTAAAAAGGGAGGCACCAAGGCTGGCATACCTGACTCAATTGAGATATTAGTGTTTCCGGCAGCCACCTTGATCCAGTCTACAGGGCAGTCCCGCTTGCAGGAGGCATCATACCATTCTACCACATAAGCACAGGTGGCATTGGCATCGCTCTGCCAGAACAGAGGGAAACCGTTGTCCGTATAAACTGCCCTGGACACAGCATGGGGTTCCACATCTGGAAAGAAGAAAAATATGTATACAGCAATGTAGAAACAATGTCTTCATATTCATGTAAGTCAGTGGTTCCCAACCTTTTTCCCCTTTTCTATCATTGAGTAAACTGGCGACCCCCTGACTACATTTATAGATATTTTATATTAAATTCAATGCATAACAATAACGGTACAGAACAACTGATAAACTGTACAATTGACCCAAATGGTGAACGCACTAAATGCAGGAAGTTTGTGTATAATGAGAGATTTGGATGAATTTTCAGCAGATTATTTTCTGTGAATATTGAATCAGAGATGAGTTACCTGTTATTTTTAGGAACTTTTAATACAATTCTTTGTCTGCATTATGTATTTTTTATTTTTGAAAATCAATCCCACTTGGCCATTGTTCTATTAGCTCTTTGGTTGTTTTAACTGCATACTTTTCAAATTTTTAAGGTTATATCTGAAATTATAATCCAAATTTTAGTTTTCTTCACAGAAATGAAAGAAATGCTGAGATTTAGGCCAACTGTATATTTTTTTTAAAAAGTTCTCGTGCACCCCTTAAAATCAAGATGGCCTCGTGACCCTCCCTGAAGCTTTGGCGACCCCTAGTGTGGGTCCGGACCCCCAGGTTGGGAACCTATGTATTCTGTAAGTGACTGCTGCTTTCAAATGAGACATGTGTTTCATGACTGTGGAGCCAAACAGATAGTGGCTCCAAATAGCTAAAAACTTTACTGACTGAATATGACTGAATTTAAACTTAGTGTGTGCGTCTGAGAATAAACAAACTAATCACTTTTTGCCTTCTTACTTGCTTCTTATATACTATAAACATCCCAAACACACTCCATTTCCACATACCTGTCAAACGTAGAGGTATAAGTACACTTGCAGGTTGAGACACCCCCTCAACGTTCTTTGCGATGACAGTTGCCATGACCTTGTTGTCACTGCTGAGGGTCTTGAGCTTTGTGAGGTCGATTGGTACAGCAGAAGTATTCGGCGAAAGGTTTCTTGTGTGCTGTAAATTTTCTTCAGGGCTCCAGAGAGTTACTTCATAACCTGTGATCAGACCATGGCTCTGTCTTCGTGTCAGAGGCTAAAAGAGTAAAAGGGATGGAAGGGGGGAGAGAGAAAGACAGAGGCAATTATAGATCCCCTTTTACTTACAATTTCATGATATATATTCACAACAGGTCAAGCTTCTTCATGTCAAAATGGAGAAAGAGAGTAAAAGAAGAAAAGAGGAAGAAAGCCAGAGACAAAGCATAAAGACTAACACAGAAGAACCCTGACGGGCACTTGCATCATCTGATTGTGACTTGTGTGAACATGCTGTAAATCTGCGTTCTCTGCAGTAAAATTAGCATATTGTCAATTGTAAATCTAAAACAATTCATTTCAAAGATGAAAAACAATAAATACCTTCCAAATGACCTGCCCAGTGAAGTCGTTGTTCATCCACATCCACACATCAGGAGCATCTGGAACTGAGAGAAGACAAAGAAAAATACAATTGAAAAAGGAAAATGGCACTACTGCTGCGTGTGACAATACTCGATTGAAAAAACAGAGCAATAAAAAGATGACTACTAAAAATAAATAGGAAATCTTTCGAGCTTGAAAAATGAAAATATAGTTATACTTCAGAGCAATTAGTAATAATTATTTAAGATTAAGTCAGCATGTAGCAACATTAATTACTTGCAACAAGTCATTAAACATGAACAGCTCGGGGCATCCTGGTAACGCACTTGACAGATGCCCATTTATGGTAGGGCTGCAGAAAATTACAATTTCGATTGCAATTGTTGTCAAAAATTGATAATCAATTAATAATTTCAATCAAGTTTTTTAATTTCACTGGATCCAGCTTCTAAAATGTGAGAATTTACTGCTTTTATTTTGTTGTTTTTTGGGGTTTTGGACTGTTGGTCAGACAAAACAAGCTATCTGAAAACATCATTTTGGGCTCTGACAACTTGTGATTTGCATTTTTCTTTCCATTTTCATTTCATCTGTAACCCTTTTATAGACTAAACCATTTATCAAAAACTTAAATCTCAGCTAAAATAAAGAGATACTACAAATAAACCCTTTATTACCATAAGTCCTGGTTTTGAAGGAATATGGTTCGCTCCAGTTTCCCCACTGCCAGAAATTCTGCTGGGCACCGCAGCGGACTTGAACACTGTAATCCTCATCGGGATACAGGTCTGGTAGAACCACCATCCGCAGACCCTCACCAGAGACGGTACGCTGGACACATATGCATAAGACTTCATTACTGTCTGGTACACTGACGGTCACACAAATGGAGAGAACATGCCCATACAAGCTTGCATTTGTTGAAAATAATGTGGTAAGTCATTAGCATGTTGTAATGGAAATGTGGTAGAACAATGGAAGTGATCTGTCTGGCTGGCATACTGCATAAACACAAAACCATTTAAGATGGAACAAAAAAATCAGAACATTGAGACAGACAGAGTGAACAAATACAATCAAATGGACAAGTGCACACATATATATTAGAATACGAACAGACAACTCACCTTTGTTTTGTACCCTTGGGAGGTAAGCTCTACCTGGCAGACAAGAGCCAGAGAGGAATAGCTTTCGTACTTCCACTTCCACAGCACAGTGGCATTCCAGGCATTGACAACAGAGATCAGGCTATCCGGTGCTACTGGACGCACTGAGGAGAAAGGGTGGAACAACAACAAAAATAACTATGGGTGTATTTCATGTCTATGTTTACCTCTACTTTGAATTATTGGTATAAATCCATCCATCGATTTTGATATGGTAACACCCACCTCTGTGACTGAGCTCAGCCGAGTCAGTGAGGCTGTACTGGCCGAGAGGATTCACAGCTACCAGTCTCCAGTTACCCTCCCACTGGGCCACAGTGCACTCAAACTTGTATTTCTGTGGGCTGCTCAGAGTACAGTTCCTACAAAAGCAAAAATAAAGAACAGATTCGCAAAGAAAATCAAAACAACCAAATGAAATCAAAACAAAATATAACCACTTCAGATACTCAATCTAAGCTACAGATGCAGACACAGGCCCAAACACACTGATAATGTAACTTCTCTTCAAGCCAGCCTACAGACAATTCCTGTAAAAGGTCTGGCAGACAGCCAATGCACTATCAATGTTAAATGGACACACAGAAGCAGCAAGTGGTTACTTAGACTAAGTGCCTTATATTTCTTGTCATCCTTTCTCTCTCTCTCTCTTGGTTGATTTTTTTCTAGGCAGAAAACCCTTTTTAGAGAAAGCCAATCATAAATAATGCAGAGATAATTTCTCAGAAACAAAGTGACATTATACCACATCCTGGCTTGTCCATGAATTGCTGTGAATCTGGCCAAAAAAATATTATTCGATCATTGCCACCTTTGTCCTGGACCATTATGACTTTCTTCTGTGAGTTTACAACATACTGTGTCTTTACTTTTTCCTGTTTTGTAGTGTATTGGATCTCAGTTACATGTGATTTTGTCAATGTGCCCACAACGGTGATAATATCTTTAAGTGCTTTCACACGTAACCTGTTCGGTTGGCGTTTGCCCATTTCTTGGTTCGTTTAGGTGGCGATATAGGTGATGACTCTGGGGTGGACTGCATAACTATACACTGCCATAGACTGCCTGAAAAGGTGTCTCTGGTTCCAATCAACGCTGAGACGGTTGGTTTGTGGTGTGAAAGCAAAGCAGACCAACCACAGGATTTTGTGATTGCAGATTTGTGATTTTAGAATGAATATTAAGAGCAACACTCATATTAAATCCTTTTGCTGATTGTGAACTGTTAAGCCAAATCAAGGATGAGTCGAGCTTGTGTCCTACTCTATGTATTTTAGAATCTGTAGCTTGCTTTTTGTGAATGAGAGACTGTGTACAGTTCTGCTATCCCACACAAACCCTACGGTTTCCGACACAGTACAAGGTTTCAGGTCAGGTTACAGCCTTGTGTGTTGGGTACATGTGTGGCCAACACAACACAATAGCCAGATGAGTTCTGGCTATTTTTAAAAGCAATTTATTGAGCGTGACTGTGGTACCTGTTGTTCAGCAAGTAGCGTGTTCCTCGTTTCGTATACAAGTTTGTGTCGCGTCCTTTGTTCCAATGGCACACAGCTGAGACTAAGTCACGAGTCTCACACACAAAATCAGTGGGCAGTGGTGGATCTGGGGAAGGGGACAGCACATAGAAACTTACTTGTTTAATCATATACATATATAAATAAAGATTACATAGACATAAATAATTACAAAGATTTGTTCAAAATTCTGAGTCTCAATGACCTATCTACTTTGTGCAAACTCCCTCTCTCTGCCACTCCAAGCACATTCACCCATCTAACATATGACAACCATTCACACTTCAGTTCTTAACCAGACAGAAATTCATCTTACATCCAACAAACACCACCGCTCCCGTCAGCATTGACTTCGGTTCGCCGTAACAGGGGATGTTGTTTCCCGTCTTGCCGAACATTCCCTGATTAATCGCTGTAGTGGCGTAACTCCGCCTGCTTAGTCGCGTTGTATTCATGACTGTTTCGCCGTAGCGGATGCTACCAAACTGCTTCCCCTCTGCCACAATACAACAGAAGGTGGTGTTGGACCCCACGGCTACAATCCTGTCCTGGGGGAACATAGAGGATTTCTCTTTGCTGGGTAAATCGCTTCCTGAAAAGAAGGAGGGAGGGAGGAAGAAGAGAGCAAAGTGTTTAAAATGTTCAAATGACAGACAAAAATGGGAGAGGGGGATATGAATAGAGATCTATATTTAGGTACAAATCAAAGTCATTTGTTTGGCTTAAGAAAGAAGAAAGAATTTGAATTAGAAATGGCCTTAACTGAATAAATAAAAGCATTATGTCAATCTAAATTGACAGGTCAGGCAAAGCAGTATCTATATTTCTCTATTCATTGGAGTCCTATAATGTATATGGGTGTAATCGTTGCCCCTCTGACCTTGAAGTATCTGAGTGTTACTCCATTCACTTGTTGTCTGTCCATCTCGTGAGCGGATTTTGATAGACAGCGAGGTGCACTCCAGAGGTTCAACTGAGGTCCAGTTCCACTGGTGCCGTCCGCTCACCCGATTCACCGTGACAGACACCGTCTCCTACAGATAACACACAGAAAACAGTGAGGGGAAGAACATATGTTATGTCTGACAAATATTTGATAGAGCGGGACTCAGGAAGGCCAGACAGATATCTGTAGACCCACTGAACTTTTGAGTTTGAGTTGCTCCCGTCTGGCCGTCGATTCAGGGCCCCGAGGGCGAGCCGGAATATATATAAGAGGTCTTTTCTTCCCCATGCCATACAGGTACTGAATGCAAAATGACTGCACTCGGGAACACCTAAAGTATTTTGAAATGTGTGATATGCTGTGTCATGTTTGTATTTATCTTGTATGTACTAGAGAAGCCAAAGACTTTATTTTGACTTTATTGTCCACTAAGGTGGACAATAAAGTCAAAGTAAGGTAAAGTAAAGTAAACATGAAGCTAGTAGATGATTGTTGGTGATAGCAGTCATAGCTCAAGCAGGAAAATAAACAATTATTATACTGACTTATTATATCAAATAAGCTATAAATGTGCTGCTGAGGCAAATAAACTAAATATGGTTTTGAAAGCTCCTTTTAGAGCCCGATCATTAATATTGCCCAATATTAGCTCCTTGCAGACACTTCTGTACTGGCGTATATGTCAGACAATAAATTACAAGATATTGAAGTACTGAAATGCCACAGATATGTTTTGAAAGAGTGTCTATAGTTTCTTAAGTGTATTTTCCAACTGCAAAAGGTTCTGCCCAGTACCTTCCATTCGCAATTGCTTAAAAAAACAAATATAATGGAACCATATCAAGATGTTTATTTATGTTATGGGTGGCGTATATCATTAGCAGATCTTTTAAACTCTCAACTATCATCAACATCTGCATCACCCTAAAAAATGTATAGGTTGGTTTATAGCTTCTTTCGCATGAGAATGTAACCAACTTGTAGCAGAGCTGTACAATGAGAGAAGCAGGAGAACAAATTAAGAAAACAATTAATGCTCTTACGTAGAAGACGGTTTCGTTGAGTTCAGTTCTTAAAATCATGAGGTCAAAGGTTGCGGTTGCGGCTGCTCCTCCCAGCCAGGATATGGATAGTTGCTGTGCGTACATGTCAGCTGACAGGCTCACCTGCTGGGGTACAGTAAGGGCTGGAAGAAAAAAAAAGATCATAATATTAAGTGATTTAAATAGCAAGGTATACAGACTCAACATAAGCTTAAATCAGCAAACATGGTTTTAGTATCAGCCCCAGAGAACCAAAGAGCAAACCTTTCCATATGGACCTGCTATATTGCATCAATATTCAACACTTTCAACATCATGTGCTTTGAAAATTGCAGATTATTGATTTATCAGAATGCCTCTGAATATTTTATATATTAATATAGTTCGGCTCTTACCATCTTTGGCATGAGTGTGTACAGCCGAGAAGCCCAGGAGAACACAGATGAGCCAGACAGGGCTACAGGTAGGCTTTGAGCTGGGACTGATCATGGTGATCAACTGGCTGAGTCACTGTCTGCAGATCCTACGGTGGTGGTCCTGTCCACTACAGCAACACCATGCCAGACATTTAAGAGGCAATACAAAGACACAGGGTGCCCTATGGGAAAAGACAGCAGAAGAGAGGAAAAAAAAGATAGAGATCTGGTAAAACACAAACATAACAAAAAAGAAAAGTAACACCGAAGATGCAAAACTCCTGTCCTCCTGAAGACTGTAAACACTGTACTTTTTTATACTACTATATGAAAGTGGTGCTGAGGGCAGCTGTTGTGAAACTGTAGAGTTGAGTCAAACAAACATTATGTCCTTATTCATGGAATGTTCTGTCTGCATGCACACAGTAATTTCATAAAATGTCTCTGGGTTTGGCCAGTTTGCTCCCGTCACCGATCATCATGCATGATGCCTTATGTAAAGCACTTGGAATTGCCTCTGTGATCAACAGGTGCTATACAAATAAAATTGCCTTACACGTTGCAGCACATTTACACTTGCAAGCAAGAGAAAAGTTACTACAGGAATGAATAGTAACTCTCCAAAGAAAAATAATACATAGGAGCTTTTATATGTACTACACATGTATGCATGCCAGACCCACAAATACAAACAAACCTATTTAAAAGGCAGCTGGAAGCAATGAAGATACATGTACAACTACAGTATATGGAACTATTTTTCCAAGGAAATATTCATCCAGCAGCTGGTTAAACAATGGAGTTCAGGTCACAGTGTATTAACTTATACTGTCAACATAACTCCTTCCAAAGAAAGCTGCAGCTCCACAACATGCTCACCAGCTGTGGCTGGCTGTTCACTACTAACCACAAAAATAATCAGCAGATTAATCTACAAATGAAAATAATCATTAGTTGCAGGCCTATTTAAGAATATGGTCAAATGCTTGCAATGCAATAATTGCGTAAGGATAGATTCAACAAAACCACATTAGTAATTGTATGATTTAGAAGCCACCTTGTGGCAATTCAATACAGTAATACCGCAACACTAACGTAATAAAGAGGATACAAAGGGACTAGGACAAGACAAAAGGTGTTTCAGATTGCCACACTGAAAAGAATTTGGTTAAAGCAGAAGTGGGTAATAAATGGAGCAAATCTGATTTAAAAAAATGTTAATTTTATAAAACGTTCACTTTATCCTGACAGTAGTGCGTGAGACAGGTCATCTGAAAAAATTTCTTTGCCTCTGTGTCCTCCAATGCTCCTAATGGCATCTGTAAGATTACACAGACCGGAGGAAAACAAAAAATCAGAGTCGAGCTGGAGCCTTGCCATCTCTGAGCAGCTGTCAAAACACTCGTGAACTCTGTTCAAACGGTCAAACTAGGCAGCACTGATCAAATATGACAGAGGTTTGATTCATATTTGATCAGCGATGCCTTGTTTGACCGTTTGATTGGAGTTTGCGAGTGATTAACAGCTGCCTCCGTTGAATGAACGGCCAATAGGAATGCTCTCTTTCTGAAATTACCTGTGATTGGCCAAAGCCTCCCGTCACAGGCTATATTTTTTAAAGCCTGAAAACAGAGCCATGATGATGTGCAGAAGTCTAGTTATCTCTCAGAGCATTTGAATTACAATATGCTGAAAAGTTATTATGGAACTTTTGTCCAAAGACGCCAAAAACATTCTGCCTACTGCCGCCTTACCTGCAAAAACATCTAGGAGGGCAATGTAAGGTCAAGGCCTAGTCTGTAATTTATGGGACTGTTGTTCTCTCTACAAATAGAAAGACAAGATCAAAATGCCTGATAAAAGCACAAACAGAGACGTTGCAATAATTGTGTTATGAGCCTTGGCCTTGATGAGCCTGCACGTGCACCTTTGTTTGTGTAATGCTCAGTTATTGTGTGATTAACTGTCACCAAGAAGCTGCAGTGCAGTTTATCTGGTTTCCCTTAACACAGGCTGGGACAGCCCTCAAACAGCTTGGTAGCATGGTAAAACAATGCTCTTAAGTACAGCCAAGCCCATAACTGTAACGACATGACCTGAACAAGCAAAGTACACAGACACAAACACACAAGCAAAGCCTGTTCTGGATAACTGAACTAAAGAGTCCCACCTTAACCTGAAACCAGCAAGACAACCATAGAGTTTGCATTGAAACCGTCAGACAGTACAGTTGTGACCCTGATAAAATCTTAGCTGGGTATTTCATTTGATTTATATTATGACCAGTGCAAACCTTATGCAACAAATGAAGACACGTGTTTTTTCTGCATCTGGTGTCATAACTCATCAGTGTCTGCCAATAGTAAAAACGGAGATAAGAGATTGATTTTAAAAAAAGAAAAAACATGCCGAAAGCTATCTATTCATCATCTAAAAGTGGTAACTAATTATGATGCAAGAATAAAACACAACCCTGCTCTCAAATCCTGACAGCCTTACAATATTTTTTTTCCAAAAACATGGTGGATGATACGCACTTGTTTTCCTTTCGCAATGCAGTGAGCAAAACAAGCTGCTACAGGACAGAAACACTTTGTTTTTTTAGCCTGCTTATCTAACCAACTGCTCAACAGGTCATTCCACATCACCAGTTAGTTTAGTTTCATTTTTATATAGACTTGGATGGTGACCGACAGAATGCAAATACAGGGATAAAATGCGATGACAAAAACAAAAGGATACTGGAAATAATAAAAAAAAATGTGTGTAGGTTAGATAAAAAATATTCAAAGTGGCTTTTGAAAACGAAAAGTATTATAAACAAGTAAACAAAAAGACACAAAAAAACACCAGTAAATTGAGCCGTTAAATGACAGAACCCAGCCTGATTACTATCATGGAGTCTAAAGGAATCTATACAGAACATCTTGACAATCATTTATTTGGTACGCTATGACATTTTCTTTCCTTTTAGACGATGTAGCAGCAGCAGGAATAAGAGAGGAGTTTCAAATCTGGAATGTGATTTTACTGCTGGCTCCTAAAGTGGTTTCACATATGGTTTTAAAAGAACACATATATTTAGACGGGGATGAACTTTCAGGTCACATCCATCCAGTTGTTTGTCTGGAAATCCACAATAATTGATTTTACAGTGCGTTTTTTATGGCAGTGTAACAGCTGGAGGTCTGCTGCTGCTACTAATACTATGTAAATACTGCAGCAACTAGCCTATTTCTGTAAAGTTAGTTTGACTTGGTTAATAAAGAAATCTGAACACTTGCGCTTTAGGCTAACCCAAATGTGCTGCTGAGTTTTTCCATTGGTTGGCTGGGATTTTAAAAGTCTTCTAGTGTGTTCCTGGCTTTAAAAAGCATCACCTCCAGAAGAAATTCAGAGGCATGGCTCAACATAAATACAGCTGTTTGGAGTCAATGTTTCACACATCTGTGCCTGAACCAAAATGGCTTCTGAGCCTGTTGCAGGTCTAGTGGGTCCCCACATGAAAAGAGCAGTCATATGTTAAGAGTCCTAAAGATTTTTCCAACTTCAGCACCAAGCTGAAACATTTTACAACCTCAAATATATCAGATGACCATCTGAGCCCTGGAAAAAAAACAAAAAAAAAGTGCACTGATGGGAAGCGGGAAAAAGAGCCATAGATTCTGGGAAATCTAACCGAGAAACTGATAGCTACAAATGCACAGCAACACACAAATCAATACTTCTCTGCTGGGCTCTGGTCCTTGTCCTTGCAGCAGTAATAAATGTGACCGCAAACTACAAAAACCACAAGGATATTGCCATTACTTCAAAACCAAGCCTAAACCTCATCCGTATGCCTGCAGCAGTCCTATTTTAGGAAAGAAAAGACTCACCTAAAAAACACGTCCTCTCTCCACACTGGACTTTGCCACTGTTCTGTTTGACTATTCAGCTGTGCAAGGCAGCCTTTTGGAGTAAGCCGTGGAAAATGTCCAAGTATACTCGCACACAATATACTGCGCAGGACTGACCACCCTGTGATGCAATCCGTTCTCGGAACCCAAATTTGTTCAATGCAAAAGGCCTCATTTGTCCCCACTGTGTCCACAGTAGCTATAAACACAAGACGGTGGTAAAATACTGAACAAACTCAGTCAGGACATGTCACACAACATACCCGTTTCGAATATTAATTCAGGGATTGTGCAAGGTACTGGT
Source organism: Sebastes fasciatus (assembly GCF_043250625.1). Lineage (NCBI taxonomy): Eukaryota > Metazoa > Chordata > Actinopteri > Perciformes > Sebastidae > Sebastes > Sebastes fasciatus. The sequence goes on from NC_133800.1 coordinate 7,010,398, forward strand.
ATGTGCAAAATTATGCAGGTTTGCTTTGCGTGAGTATGTATGTGTGTGTGTGTGTGTGTGTGTGTGTGTTGGCTGGTGCACTTTTCTTCCAATAATAAATGGCTTATTTTGTGTTTCAGCTAATGTTGCCCTAGAATTAATAGTTAATAATCAATTAATCTATTGATATTTTTGAGAAAAAGTCACCTATTAACATTTAGTCAACCTATCAACTATTTCAACACCAGTGTCAGTCTAAAAGACATCCTAAAGTTAAGTATAAAGTGGAATGCTATCCCCACTAGAGCCAAAACCAGGACAAAAATAAAAATGAATTGGAGCCGCAGCCAAAATTACTCCAAACTACCACAGCTTGGAAAGAGAGAAACTACTCACGGAAAACACTACAACAAGCTTAGACAGGTTTCATCCCTTTATAAATAGACATCAAATTGTGATGAAATATTTTATACAGAGTGCAGTGTAGAGTTTTCCATGTGTATTTTGCCACAGGCAGTAGTAGTTATGGTCTAAGCGTTTTTTTTTTAATCTTTATCCATTTGTACAGTGCAGCCACCAACCTTTAAGCGCCTTACTATCACAACCACATTTTAAAACAAAGAACAAAACCTTGAATACTATTTTCTTTACTAAAGTTGTGTGGGATGACAGCTGAAGCCAAACTCTGTGTGTCTGTTCTCGGCCTACACCCAGCAACGCTGTCATTAGATGACCACCAGGACCAAAGAAATAAGCACACAGTGCCTCTAGTGTACCATGTAAGCGTGGTGACATTTTGAAACATGAGCTAAAGTTGCTGCTAATTATGTTTGACCTCCGAGTGGGACGAGAGGAAGACCGGATGCAAGTGAGATTAACTGAAAAATGGGGAGAGTAAACGGATGTGTTTGTGTCAAATGCTGGTGCTCTGACCTCAGTGGAGACGGGACATTGAGTCCTGTGTGTGTGTAGCTTTTGGACGTCAACCAAACAACGTTTCCTTCCTTCCCTTTCCCTCATCCTTCATGAATGTAAATCTTGGAAGCAACAGGAAGTGAGCAAAAAAGTCACTTAGTTACTAGATTTTTGCTTCTAAATTACTGTCTTAAGATAATTAAACACACACATTGAGAGTCAAAAGCATACCAGTCAAATCCTGAGATAAATATAAAAAACAGTTTGATCTTTTTTTAGCACAGACACAAGTGTGACTGGTAACAAAAAAAACACACCAACAGGGCAGCTATTGTTCTGCCAGGTACAAGTAGGCGCCTTTTAATCACCGTTTGTTATGGTGACTAATGTTCAGTTTCTCTAGTATTGAGAAATACTTGGATGACAGAATTGTTTTTACAATTCACCCTCATATTGGACTACAGCAGATCTATGAACACAATAAATTACAAACAACTCTTGTTCGTTATTGATGAAAAACGGAAAGGGAAGACTAATAATAAACTAACTGTACTAATATAGATCTGTTAGACATCTTTGTAAATGCATGTAACTGTTATCAACAGACATCAATTGTCTCCCCTGTGTAGCTGCAGACAATATCACTGTAACACCTGTGAAGGAATGATTGCTGAGCCACCATCAATGTCTCCTTTTGATTAATTTTCTGCATTTCCATTTGTTTATTTTTTAAAGTGTTACAGTTCTAAAAAGGTATCATACAAATATTATAATAATTAGTATTCACTGTTACCTGTAAATGTAGCCACCTACTGAGTAAGGTATGGTACTACATGTTGTAATCTTGTTTTTAAGAGATAATTTCCCCACCCAGTTTTCTGTGAGAGAACATACCATTTTTCTTACAGCAAGAAAAACAACTCTTCTTCTGTGTATACAGAGCAGACCATATTTATATATTTGTGTACAATATAGTGTAGTTATCTTTTTGAGATCAAGGGAGAGAGAGCAACCAGCCTATGATCCATACTGTAGCACATTGATTGGTAATAAATACATTAACAAATTATCATAAAAAATTAGTTGATAGGACTGTCTTATCTTCGATCTGTGAACAAAACAACCATGATGACGACATATACACATGATCATACTGTCATATCGCACATACAGGGTCCCAACTACACACAAATAATAATAATAATAACCATGTGCTCACTCAACTCTTCTAAGATGTTCATGTGTAATATCTATTTTCTGATTCGGCTCCACCAGTAAAAAGTGTCTAATACAGCAGGTATCCCTCACTACATCCTCACAGGACGGTCTGCATCATTAGCATCATTAGCCACTGAGCAGCATGATGATGGGTACCGTTAACGAAAGTCTCATCATAAACAACCAACAGACGGTGATTACACTTTATACATTTAGTTAGCTATAAAATTTAAAAAAAGTGACAGTGTACTTAAATTGGACAAGCTGTGTTAAATGTTATTTTATATTCACCTAACAGCCAGCACCCACCACACACACACACACACACAGGCAGGAGAGGCCACTGCTGTTTGGGAACAACACTGCTAACCGCTAACCTTAGCTACAGTAACGTTAGCAACAGCTAACCTTAGCTGCCATCTACGAACTGACGTTAAACGGTTATTATAAGTTCATACATAACACCAACATTACCTCTGATGTAGCAAGGTATCCTTGTCAGTGCTGTTAAAAAATATCGGCTAAATATATCCAATAATCCAGTTTTTTAAAAGCCCTGCCCCGTGCTGGTCTCTCCCCTGCTGGTCTCTCCCGTGCTGTGTACTCTTCCCAGTGAATCCAGTAGGAGGTTGGGATTACTGGAATGAAACGAGCCAGGCGTTTGATTGACACCTGCGCCGTCCAATGAGCTTCAAGTAAACTGTTTATCACTGGGGAGAGGGCGTTGTCGTGCTGCGTTAAGGTCATACAGGAAAAATGGGATGATACCCACTACAACCGTGTTTACGACACCCGTCCAGACCGTCCAGACCTCTGTCAGGACTCTGCTGGAGCCGATTTTTTGGATTCCAATACCAGATTTGGCAGCTAGAGTGATGTGAAAATAAATGGAGGGATGCTCATTTCAGAGTGAAGATAGAAGGAACAACTGCAATGATTTTTAACATGTGATGTACACATTTCCTTGCCATAACATTACACACCCACAGTTTGCAGGACTTTATTGTGGTACCCAAATGCACCGTGCGAGTTGACGTTAAAAAAAGAAAGCGTATTGGAGAAGCATTAATGAAGACATTGGAAAAAAGAAAATTGTCTTTAAATTAAACTGTCGCAAACTCAACATATTCGGTATGTATGCGAACTGTTGTCATATTTATTGTGATGCTTTATTAATTACACAACAGTGACGAATTTGTCTCAGCCAAAGAATTACGGAATCGATAATTGGTGATGTGGTTCAAATCATTATCACATATTAATACGGATGTTAAAAGTAACGTAGCCTATTATGTTCCACTTTTATCATTTAGGCCTACATGAAACCAAATTCGTTTTTTCCCTTTTGTCGTTGCATAATGACAGTTTAATTGTTCTTAGTTGTTCATTTAGACAACAGATAAACTAAGATAAGCCTTTATGATCCCTGTCTGGAAATTCACGTCACAGCAGATCAAAAACAGGCTGAGACTAAGAACTATTTAAAATAAAAGACATTGAATTGAATGATAAATAAGGAAATGAAATCCAAAAGCAAATGTACTACTGTAAAACAGTACAACAGGTGCGGTTGTGGTTCAGAGGTAGAGCAGGTCGTCCATCAATCGAAGGTGGTTCGATCCCTGGCTCCTGCAGTCACATGTCAAAGTATCCTTGAGCAAGATATTTAACCCCCAAATTGCTCCCGAAGGTTGTAATAGATCATGATGGGCAGGGTGTGTGTGTGTGTGCGTGTGCGTGTGCTGAGATGTAGTGTAAAGCGCTTTGAGTGGTTGAGACTAGTAAAGTGCTATATAAGTGCAAGTCCTTTTACCATTTACATTACTTTACATGCATTGTGCAAATCTGTATGTGTTGAAATAATGAGTCCAGGTCCAGAAGAAGTGCATGTATAAATAAATAATGATAATGTATAATAATAATAATACCATATCATCATATCAAAGTTGATTAAGTGTAATACAAGTCAGCTTTCTCTAATATTCAGGGTTATCCATAGCATTTACTAATTATCTTCTTTCTTTCTTAAGATCAGATTCAGTCCAGTTCTGAGGTCTCTACACTGGCTCCCTGTCTCAGAGAATTGATTTAAAAATACTGCTGCTGGTTTACAAAGCACTAAATGGTTTAGGGCCAAAATACAGTTCTGATCTTCTGCTATGTTATGAACCATCCAGACCTCTCAGGTCATCTGGATCAGGTCTGCTTAGTGTCCACCAGAGTCAGAACTAAACATGCAGAAGCAGCGTTCAGTTTTTATGCACCAAATATTGTGAACAAGCTCCCAGAAAACTGCAGGACCAACTCCAACTCTGAGTTCTTTTAAATCAAAGCTTAAAACTTTCCTGTTTGCTGCTACCTTTTATTAAACCAGATGATGATCTTATACTGCACTATAAATTTTACTCTTGTGTGTTATATTATATTTTAGCTTCTATCCTAGCTTTTATTTTTAGCTTGTTTTTATTTTCTGTCTTTAATGTTTTTATGTTTTTATAACTGTTTCATTTATGTCTTAATGTTCTTTTGCACTTTGTCGCAATGTTCTTGAATGTTTATGTAAATGTGGGACCCACAGTAATGTTAGATATAGTGATGGACACTGGACACCCCCCATTCTCATTCTCATGTATATGTTATGTATTGTTTTATTTTTAATCTGATATGTGTATGTGCACTAGCAACTAATATTCTGGTAGGATTATCTGTGGTTATAAAGAGTAAAAGTCATACAGGCACTTCGGGCAGCTAAGGGGTCCTTGGGTGAGATGCAGGAGCGCGAAAGCGTCATTCAGCAGACGTATCGGCAGAATGTAGCCGCGCAATGCTAATGTGCTGTGTTTCTGTGTTTCCAGGTGAGCTAAAGTAGTTAAAAGATGTATAAAAGTAGCGACACAGATGTATAAAGAATGTGTATGAATAAGGGACCAGCGGTAATGTAAACATGAGGTTTATAACGGAGTGTTGCAAGCTGTGAGAAGTATGTTGTGTGTAAAAGTGTTAGCCGTTTGCTAATGAGGACATTTATAGTGTAGCCAACCGGGGCCTGCTAGGATATGAGTTGTGAGTGTACAGAACATGGTCAGTGTGAATGTGTTTTGAAGATTATACAGGAAGCAGACATGTTATGTTTATTGTGTGTTCATAGCCAATGTGAATGTTTATGGTATGCGTCATTCAGCAGACGTATCGGCAGAATGTAGCCGCGCAATGCTAATGTGCTGTGTTTCTGTGTTTCCAGAGAAGAAGTAAAGATTTATTTTAAACTCATGCACGCCTGGAAGTCACTTTGTGTCCAAGTGTGCAACAAATATTGGAGGCACCGCTGAGATGATTAACGCCGTGCTCAGTGTGACAAGATGGACGGGGATTGCCTTTCACTGACGACGTCGGGAGCGCGCATCGTCGGGGGCGTGGCTACATCACACACAATGGATCTGGAGGAGCTGGCAGAGACCGTGTCTCAGAGACTATGGCTTTTGCAGCTGGATCAGCTCAAAGAGGTGTGTGATGCAGCTAAAATCCCAAGAGGAAATGTCACAACAAGGCGAGCATTAATCAGACAAATAACAGAATCCATGGACGATGTGATTAATGATGAAGAGGAGGATGTTGCAAGGCATCATCTGAGAAAATTACTGAAATTAATTGAGCAAATAATAGAAAAGACTGGAAAAGCTCATAGTGAAGAAAACACAGAGAGCACAGCACAAGATAGCCAGAAAACGGCTGAAGAAATGAGTTTAGAGGAGAAATACTCACAGCTCCAGCTAAACAGTCAAGCGCTGCAGGATGAAGTTAGGAGGCTGAGTGAAAGAATGAACAGTGCATCTCCAAGCCAAGTTTCGGCTCCACAAAGTGTGATGCCTACAGCTGTGAACAGGCTTCCAGAAGTGACAATAAGGAGAGAATTCAAGATTTGTGGTCAGATAGGGGAAAAGGGACAGAAGGACAGACTGTCATACACGAACCTGATGCATCAGATGGACAAAGGACTGAGTAAAGGACACGGTGAAGCTGAAGTCATGGAAGCTGTGGTCAAGTCAATCAGTCCAGGTTTGAGTCTTCGTGATATGCTTGAGATAAAAAGTGACCTCACCCTCACCCAGTTAAAGGCCATATTAAAGGGGCACTTCAAAGAAGACAGTTCTACAGATCTATATCACAGACTAGTAAATATAACACAAGACAGTCGTGAGTCTCCTCAAAACTTCCTCTTTAGAGCAATTGAGTTAAAGGAAAGGCTGTTACTTGCTTCAAGAGAAGTGGAGCCAGATGAACAGTACAGCTCCGAGCTCATCCAGAAGAAATTCTTGAGATCAGTTAGTACTGGGCTGTTAAGTGACCATATCAAGTTTCAACTTAAACCGTATCTCGATGATCAGAGGGTGACGGATGAAATACTCATCGACAGCATGAATGAAGCTGCTAGTGTTGAATCAGAAAGACAATCCAAGCAAAGGAAGAACACGAGCAGCAAAGTCACTAAGGTAAATGAACTACAGACAGAAAGGCAAATCAGTCAGCAGAGTCAGTGTGCAGCTGAAGCCAGAGCGGGGGTTCAAGAGCAGGAAGCTGAAGTGGTGAAGTCCAAGAGCCGAAAAACACCTGTTAGTCCCAGTTCAAGAGACTCAGAGCTTTATGAAACAGTCAGGCTGCTGAGAGAAGAAATGGCCGAAATAAGGAAAAGCCTAGCTAACCCTCAAGTGCCCACACGCCAAATAAAAATGGGTGTTAGGAGAGGATGTAAAGCATGTCAGGGGCAGGGAACAGGTGACCAGTGTGAACACTGTTTCAAGTGTGGAAAGTCAGGGCACTTTTCAAGAGGCTGCAGAGGACAAAGGAGGCAGGAAGGAACACCTGATGGCATGAAGGTGACAATCCAGACGGTCACACCCCCAACATCATTAGCTCCAAGCCACACTGAACCCGATGACAAGGTACATGAGCTTCTTTGTGATCGAATCAGGCAGCTGGAGGCGGAGTTAGCGGAAAGTGGGAAGGCTGAACAGACTGTGGGTGCTACCTATGCCAGCCATCTGTCATTGAGTCGCCAGGCCAAGTTGAGAGCCCTCATCGGAAAGAAGTGCATGGTGGATTGTTTCTTTGATGGAGTAGCGACACAAGCACTGTGGGATACGGGTTCGCAGGTCACGATTATCAACGAAAGTTGGAGAAAGTCACACCTTCCACACGTCCGGGTACGGAGCACAGATGAACTCCTGGGTGAGGACGAGACCCTCATTGGCAAAGCAGCAAACCAGACACCCATACCCTTTGCAGGCTGGGTTGAACTGAAGTTCAAGCTGAGTTCAAATAGAGCCCCACAGCCAGAGCTACTTGTGCCAGTGCTCATCTCTAATGAGCCAGGAGTAGCAGAGCCACCGATCATCGGCTACAATGTGATCGAGCATCTGGTGATGAATGGAATGGAGCAGCATCCAGAGGTTACACCTGTGGTGGTAAGAGAGGCTTTCTCCATTGACTGTAAAAAAGCAAATGTGTTGATCCAGATAGTGAGGAGCTGTGACCAGAACGACAAGGAGGGCGTGGTGAAAGTTGGAAGACTCAAGACAGTGATTCCGGCAGGCCAGACCAGGGAGGTTAAGTGCAGTGTGAGAACAGGTCCCCTTTGCACAAAACAGGAAGTCCTTTTTGAACCAGAGGAGGTTCCAAAGTGGCCAGAGGGGGTAAACATTACTGAAACAGTCATCTGCCTGCAGAAGGGAAATTGGTCTAAGGTGGCTATCCCTGTCACAAATAACAGCGACCATGACATCACCCTCACCCCTCGCACAGTGCTGGGACAGCTACAGCAAGTCAAGGCTATTTACCCAGTCGATGTGAGACCAGCCTGTGCTAGTGAAACCACAGTCAAAACAGCCACTGCAAGTGAAAACACAGCCAGCACAGCAAGTGAAAACACAGCCAACGCTCCTGAAAATCATCACCAAGATAAACACGAACAGCTGGACACCGGCAAACATGATTCATGGGACCCACCAGTGTCAGTTGATCATCTGACTCCAGATCAGCAGCAAAAGGTGAGACAGATGCTACGAGAAGAGTGTGTTGCATTTTCAAAGGACGAGAATGATGTGGGATGCATTCCATCTCTGCAGTTAAAAATCAGACTGAGTGACACAACTCCGGTAAGGCGCACCTACATCTCAGTACCCAAACCGCTCCACAAGGAGGTGAAGGAGTATTTGGAGGACCTGCTGAACAGAGGATGGATTTGTAAATCCCGGTCCCCATACTCATCACCAATTGTGTGTGTGCGTAAGAAGGATGGGAGCTTACGTCTGTGCGTGGATTACCGTGAGTTGAACCAAAAATCCATTCCAGACCGTCACCCCATCCCCCGGGTACAAGATATGCTGAACAGCCTGAGTGGGAGTGCATGGTTCTCGGTACTGGACCAGGGCAAGGCGTACCATCAGGGATTCCTTGAGGAGAATAGCAGACCACTCACAGCCTTTATTACACCTTGGGGTTTATACGAGTGGGTAAGGATCCCCTTCGGCCTGTCCTCGGCTCCAGCAGAGTTCCAGCGCAGCATGGAGGAGTGCCTCGCTGGTTTGAGAGATGAAACATCTCAGCCGTATTTGGACGACAATCTGGTCCACAGTAAGTCATTTGAGGATCACCTGCGTGACCTGAGAGAGGTGTTACGTCGCTACCAAGCACATGGAGTAAAACTGACAGCTAAAAAGTGTGAAGTGTTTAAGGACAGAGTGAAATATCTGGGAAAGATTGTATCCAAAGACGGCTACTGCATGGATCCTGCTGAGCTAGCGCCAGTCCAAGCGCTGAAAGACCGCAAACCGGAGACTGTGGGAGACCTGCGGAAAATGCTAGGGTTCTTATCCTACTACCGTCCATACATCCCAAACTTTTCACGCATTGCCAAGCCACTGTACAGTCTGTTAGCCACGGATAAGACAGGCAGCAAGGCCCAAGGATCAAGTGCAAGTAGGAGCAGGGGGAAACGCAAGCAGTCAGATGTGCGGCCCTCAAGCCAGCCGATCACCTGGACAGAACAACACCAGGAAGTTCTTTGCCAGCTTATAGAGTACCTGCTGAGTCCACCGATCCTAGGTTACCCCGACTTTGAGAAGCCGTTTGTGTTACATTGTGACGCTTCTCAGGAGGGGCTTGGTGCAGTACTGTACCAGAGACAACAAGGCAAGCTGGTCGTCATCGGTTATGGGTCGAGAACACTAACTGCTCCAGAAGCAAACTACCACCTCCATTCTGGGAAGTTAGAGTTTTTAGCAATGAAGTGGGCAATCTGTGAAAGATTTCGGGAGTACCTGTATTATGCACCCTCATTCATTGTCTATACCGACAACAACCCTTTAACCTACGTACTGACCACAGCGAAGCTGAACGCCACAACACACCGGTGGATTGCTGAGTTAGCGGACTTTAAGTTCTCAATTAAGTACCGGCCTGGGAAAGCTAATGGAGACGCTGATGGTTTGTCGAGAATGCCATTAGACATGGAGCAGTACATCCACACATGTTCACAGGAAATGGAGCCAGAGGTGATAACAACTGTCACACAGGCACTCAAGCTTGACTCCCACGAACATGAGCCCTGGATGTGTCCAGTTACCATCGCTGCAGCATGTACTGATGTAGAGCATGAACGAGTAGCATCCCCAGTGGCAGAAATCTCCACAGAGAACCTAAAGAAAGCACAAGAGGATGATCCAGTCATTGGCAAGGTCCGAGAGTATGTCGTCACAGGACAGTGGCCTCATCTGAGAGGAAGAGACCGGCGAGATGACACTTCTGTTCTTGTAAGGGAGAGGAAAAAACTGTATGTCAACGAAGAAGGTATCCTATACAGAAAGTCAGCAGCTCGAGCACAGCTAGTGTTACCTACAGCATTCCATCCGCTGATCTACAGGGAGCTACATGAAGAAATGGGACACCTAGGAGTGGAGCGGACACTCAGCTTGATCCGTGATCGATTCTATTGGCCTCATATGCAGAGAGACGTGGACCATTATGTGACCAAGGTGTGTAGCTGCCTGAAACGGAAGCGGCCGAACAAGCCAACTCGAGCACCGCTGGTTAATGTGGTGACCACATACCCTTTCGAAATGGTCTCAATCGACTACCTGCATCTGGAAAGCTGTAAAGGAGGATACGAGTACATCCTGGTCGTGATAGATCATTTTACACGCTTTGCCCAGGCATACGCATGCACCAACAAGTCAGCAAAAACCGCAGCTGAGAAGATTTTTGGAGACTTTGTGCTCAAGTTTGGATTTCCTGCGAAGCTGCATCATGATCAGGGCAGGGAGTTTGAGAATAAGCTGTTTTCCAAGCTGGAAGAATACTGTGGGATCCAAGGTTCACACACAACACCTTACCACCCAGCTGGAAACGGTCAGACCGAGAGATTCAATCGAACACTTCTTTCCATGCTTAGAAACCTGACAGAGGAAGCCAAGTCAGATTGGAAGAGCTCCTTAGCCAAAGTCGTGCATGCGTATAACTGTACGCGAAGTGAAGCGACAGGATATGCCCCGTACTACCTCCTCTATGGTAGAAATCCCCGGCTACCTGTCGACATCATGTTTGGCCTGACTCCAAGTGATCAGAGCTCTTCTCACAGCGAATATGCAAGTAAGTGGAGAGGGCGGATGCAGGAGGCATACAAGCTGGCATCAAAGACAGTTCAGAAGGAGCAAAACAGATCAAAGAAGCAGTACGACAGGAAGGCGTATGGAGTGGAACTACAGCCAGGGTGTAGAGTGTTAGTGCGGAACTTCAGGGACAGAGGGGGACCTGGCAAGCTCAGATCTTACTGGGAGGAGCAAGTCCACATTGTAACTGAGAGGAAGCACAAGGACAGTCCTGTCTACGTCGTGCAACCTGAAAGAGGCCCAGGAAAGACAAGAGTCCTGCACAGGAACCTGTTACTGCCCTGCGACTTTCTGCCTGTGGAAGAAGATAAGCAGGAGAAAAAGAAAATGGACAAGAGAAAACTGAACACAAATGAGAGGAGTAAAAGGCAAGCAAAGCAGACAGAGAAAGATCTCGACAGTGGTTCAGAGGATGAAAGTAACTGGAGATTCATCACCACACGACCAGCAGAGCCATTCAAACAGGTCAGAAGCCAGCTGAGAGTGGAAGCAGAGGAATTCCAGCCACCACCAGCTGACAGGGAACTGGAGCAAGGCCGTGAGGAAGATGAGTGTCCAGAGGAGAGTGTTGAAGACAGGATGGAACCAGACGTGGAGGATGGAGAAACGGCGGAGGCTGAGCAAGAAACGTCCTCTGAGGAAGCAGATGAGATGGACTCTGAGCAGGTGTCATCATCTGATGAAGCAGATGAGATGGACTCTGAGCAGGTGTCAGCATCTGATGAAGCAGACGAGAGGGGCCCTGAGCCGCAGTCATCTTCCACGAGAAAGTATCCTTTTCGACAAAGAAACCCACCCAAAACACTTACATACAACACATTAGGTCAACCATCAGTCACACACGGACATAAGTGATGTTTACAGCTAAAAGTAGACATAAGTCCATAGTCACATGTTGAGTTCATTGTTGTGACAGTTAAACAAGAAAGAGTTCATAATTACACATTAGTCTTAAGTAAAAATTTAAAATTCATGCAGTATTGTACATCGATTCATATTAAGTAGAGTACCAGAATCCAGACCACTGACACATTGTAGAAAACTGGACATATGTGAGGCATACAGTAGTACATGTGAGTCTGTGTAATGGGTTATGGGGTAGAAATTGGGTCAAAACCTTTCAGCATGAGATACATAGCCCGCAAGAGTAGCGGAGTAGCACTTCAGATATCACTTGGCCAGTGGTGTCTGTGGCTGTCACGTGACATAAAGAGGGAGATAGATGTCATGTCAAAGACTGTTGTGTACAGAGAGTATCCCAAAGACTGACTTCCGTTTTACCTACCGCTATAACTCACCAGTTGAAGACACAAGTTTTCTGGGAAATCTTTAATGTCGAGACGACATTCATTTTGGAGGGGAGAGTGTGGGACCCACAGTAATGTTAGATATAGTGATGGACACTGGACACCCCCCATTCTCATTCTCATGTATATGTTATGTATTGTTTTATTTTTAATCTGATATGTGTATGTGCACTAGCAACTAATATTCTGGTAGGATTATCTGTGGTTATAAAGAGTAAAAGTCATACAGGCACTTCGGGCAGCTAAGGGGTCCTTGGGTGAGATGCAGGAGCGCGAAAGCGTCATTCAGCAGACGTATCGGCAGAATGTAGCCGCGCAATGCTAATGTGCTGTGTTTCTGTGTTTCCAGGTGAGCTAAAGTAGTTAAAAGATGTATAAAAGTAGCGACACAGATGTATAAAGAATGTGTATGAATAAGGGACCAGCGGTAATGTAAACATGAGGTTTATAACGGAGTGTTGCAAGCTGTGAGAAGTATGTTGTGTGTAAAAGTGTTAGCCGTTTGCTAATGAGGACATTTATAGTGTAGCCAACCGGGGCCTGCTAGGATATGAGTTGTGAGTGTACAGAACATGGTCAGTGTGAATGTGTTTTGAAGATTATACAGGAAGCAGACATGTTATGTTTATTGTGTGTTCATAGCCAATGTGAATGTTTATGGTATGCGTCATTCAGCAGACGTATCGGCAGAATGTAGCCGCGCAATGCTAATGTGCTGTGTTTCTGTGTTTCCAGAGAAGAAGTAAAGATTTATTTTAAACTCATGCACGCCTGGAAGTCACTTTGTGTCCAAGTGTGCAACATAAAGCACTTTGAATTGCCCTGTTGCTGAAATGTGCTCTACAAATGAAGCTGCCTTGCCTTGCCTTGCCTTGCCTTAAGATACTACATATCTCCATCAGATTAATATTCTAACTAATGCCTGTGCTGTTTGAATTAATTATGGTTTGTATTTAGCATATGCAATCTATTGTACACTTTCTTATCATCCATAAATACATTTGAATGAGTTTTAGACAGCATATGGAGCCTTCCCCCTGCCTGCCCCTGTGTGTCCGCTCCGCTAGGGGGCAGCAGTGGTGTGATGGACGCAGTGAGGACTCAGTGAGGAAGAGCAGTGGGACACAACAGCGCCACTTTTGAGCGCTCGTCCACGTCGTCAACAATAACAAGTTTACTGCAGACAGTGGTAAGAACAATGCCACGAAGATAGAGCCTTCAGTTACATGTGGAAGGTATATTATATTGCTTTAGTTTGATTAAATGTTGTTTAATAACGTATGAAAGGTACAGCTGAACACATGACCGTTAACGGCTCGTTAGCAGCAGCAGAGTCTAGCTGACACTCTCCTTCACTGGCAACCGTTGCTAGGAGCTTAGCTTGCTAACGCCACTGGCTGAGCTACAGCTAACCAACTACTACACTGTACATACCTAACTATCTATTAAAGGTCCTATATCGTGCTTATTTTCAGGTTCATACTTGTATTTTGTGTTTCTACTAGAACATGTTTACATGCTGTAATGTTCAAAAAAACTTTATTTTTCCCATACTGTCAGCCTGAATATGCCTGTATTTACCCTCTGTCTGAAACGCTCCGTTTCAGTGCCATTCGACGGAATTGCAACAGGATTGCGTTACTAGGCAACAGCTTGAGTCCATGTGTAACTCCTGTCAGCTGATGACATTCACATACTCTGCAACCAGGAATAAACTCTAAACACATTTAGAATTTTTATGTTTAGAACTGCGTAAAGGGTCTAAATATTGTATATTTGTGACATCACAAATGGACAGAAATCCTGACAGCTTGTTTCAAATGCAAAGTTTCTGAATACGTGGTGTGTGTATTTCCCTAAGCGTTTCGATACTTTCACAGTACTTACATAGGACTTAAGCCTGCTTTATAATAAAACAACATGAAAATCTCACTTTTTTATAATATGTCCCCTTTAAGTCACTGTAAGGTTTAACGTTGACGTGGTGTTACACTGAAATCTGTGACCTGTTATTATCTTTAACGGGAGGTCAGCTATGGAAGGATAAGTTGGATAAGTTGACCAAGTAGTGACAGGAGAGGTGTAGATAGACCTATTCACTACTGGCCATCAGTTTCTGAGAACAGAGCTATCAAAACCTATTTATTCCTACCATTTTAGGTAACACCTATCAAACTGTGGCACCCTACCTCTATATGGGGACAGCATAGATATCATGTTTCAATACAGTTTTTCCATCAGCACCAGAGGAGTCCATAACATCTCATGGCATTATTAACCCTGAATTATTCTGACTAGTGAAAAGGTTGCTTAAAGACTTTTTTAAAAATATATATTTGTTCCTATAGATCAAAGATGGTTCAAGACAATGCTCACATTCGGCGGCAGGGTGCCCAGGACTTTATGGCATACTATGACTTTGCCTGTGCCAGACAGGACTCAATCCCTCTCCCTGCTGTGAAGATGAACCTCAACAAAGGGATGCTAGACTTCAGTGGAGACAGGGTCAAACTCACAGACTGGCCACCCATTATCAACTCCATCTGCATCAACAAACACCTGCACCACATTGCAATAAGTAGCCCATACCAAGCTAGTCTGGCTTCTGGAGATGCAGGTAAGACCAAAAATAAACCTGTAACAGTGAGGAAAAAAGTTTAAACAAAAAATGTATAACTTCTTAATTACTTATGTTATTGAAACAAGTACAGGGTGAGTTCAATTAGAAGCCTTGAAACTTGAATAATAACCAATTTTGCATACAAACGCTAATCATATATCACCACCAATTTCAGATAGAAGGTACTATAAGTCTAGCTTCAGGAAGAGGATCCCAGCCATTCGCTCTAAGGACATGACATTTAAGTTGTGCAAGGCCCTGAGAGAGTGTCTGACTGTCTCTTCCAACCTCAAGACTCTGCAGCTTAATGGACTTCCACTGAGGGAGAGGGACCTCATCACCTTGACTAAGGTAGCCTGAGAATATGATTTGCAGTGTAAACAGTGAACTTTAAACCATTTTATTATTGTTTGCTTACTTATTTAGAGAGACTGGCACAGAATCATAAGCTCATTCGCATTTACTCCCAACTTTTCTCTTCACTCTAATACCGGGGGCAATTTCTGAGCTGTGAGTGTTGAGAAATAGCCCTGTTTACTGTAATGCTAATCCAGGTGGATAAAACCTGGATGAATATTGATTCGAGCAGCTGCTCTGTTCAAGAGTGAAAATTGGTAAAAACTAATAATACATGTTTTGTTTTCATTCCAGGGTTTATCAAAAAGTGCTTCCTTGGAAAACCTATCTCTGGCTAACTGTCCGATCTCTGATGAGGGTTTAGAGGGTATGTATATTCACAGTATTATTGTTCAGAAAGCCTGCACAGGAGTGTACTGTATGTGCAGCATGTTGTCTTTGTAACTTCCATTTTCATGTTTCAGTCATTTGCCAAAGTGGGAAGTATTCTACAAGCATCAGGACGGTAGATTTTACAGGATGCAATCTTACCTGGAGAGGGGCAGAGCATATGGCCAGCATCATCAAGGTGTAATATGTAATTTTTAAGACTTTACCTACCATACTATTTTTAATGTGTTTACTGTGGTGATTAATTAATCAGTCATTTTAAACTCAGAACCTTTTTCAAAAATGACTTGTATTAAAAAAAAATACATATTTGTATAAGAATGCTTTTATCTTTTTTCTCAGCATCAGGGAATGCAGAGGCACGGTACAGCATGGGCAGAGTCTCTGAGGTATAGGCAGCCACAGTTTGAGGGAATGGGAGGTCTCCGCCGTGTCACCCTGAACTGTAACACTTTGATTGGGGACCGGGGTGCTTCTGCTCTAGCGCATGAGCTGACAGAGGACCTCTGGGTTAAAGGTTAGTAGGTGTGTTTGAGTTTGAAAGAAATACAATGAGACAAAGCAAAGTTTGTTTGTTTTTGTTGCTGTTTTCCTTTTTGAAGGAATTTTGCTCAGGTTTTTCTGTTTCTGTTTTGTGATTTGTTGAACAGCTGTGGACCTACAGAGGTGCGGCCTGTCCAACGAAGGAGCTCGTCGTTTGCTGGAAGCCTTGAAAACTAATTCTGCTCTTTGTGTACTGGATATTCGTAGTAACCCTTTAATTGGTAAGAAGCTCCCTCAATCAAAGTCATAACATTTTCTAGATTTTTTTCACACTGCACAGAACTTTGGCCAATATGATAAATTATTGGTATGTTGTTGTTAGTTCCACACAGCACTTTTGAATTGTGGGTGTAATAAGCATTGAAGCCTCTAGGCGCAGCTAGTGCACTGTTTTTTTCAGATTTTTGTATCGCTGTGTCCCAGTTCTAAGTAAGTTTTGAGAATGTACTGCTTTCACTCCAGGAAAATGCCATAATAGCTCTATAATACTTTAATTACTTTAACACTGTAATTGTTCAGAAACATCTCTGAAAAAACGTAGATCTCCGGAAAAATATTTTTCCTTGAATGATTTTTTTTTCTTTACAGACAAAGTCCTAATTAAAACTATACTAGAGAAGGTCCTGATGAATGCTGATAAACAGTCACCAGAGGTGAGTGTCTGGAGCTAATGTCATCATTCAAAGTCTAAATGAATGAGAGGTGTATTTGCATGCCTGCTTCATATTTGTTACAAAGTTGTGCCCATGGCTTCTTGTATCTTCCTTATGTTACACTGCAGTACTGCTGGATCAAGCCTGCAGCCTCAGAGCCACAGAGAGCTTCTGGTCCAAAGAGACGAGCACTACCCAGCATAGTCAGAGGAAAAACGACATTTAGGATAGGTATGTGTACTGTATAACTTTGTTTTTTCTTGTTTCTCACGATGCTACATCAATTAAAGACACCTGTCCGTGATTTCAAACTGCTGAGGTCATTGTATCCCTACTCAGACAAAACATATTTGTATAGTTTGTATATTTATATATTTTTTCTTTTGTTAACATAGGGAAAGGTTTTACCTCGGCACTTCACCAGGCTCATAAAAATATCTAGTGTTGTGTCTGTAAGTTCATTTTCCCGTACTGACCTGAACTGTTTAAGTCGCTATCTTCAAACAATTTCAGATTTTCAGACTCCCAAACTGCCGATTTGGCATTTAGACGTAGTTGAAATGCACATCTGCAAGTCTCCATCCTGTGCAAAAGCGAGCACCACCTTCAGTGTTGAGTCTGTTTGAGATAGCGTCCATTATCTCATACTCATATTGTCTCTTTCTGACTTCTCACCTTTTGGCTTTTAAGTCATCTGGAGACATGGTAAGAACTTCATCCTGTTGCCACTTTGTTGCTGCAGACAGCTCTGCTGACCGCTGCAAAAAAGTGTTTGATGTGGTTTAGATGTCTTCAATAGAATGTGAAAAATGTTTTTACCAACAAGTCTACCTTTTATTTACATGACAACATTCTGTAGATCCTACCTCACGCCAAAGTCAACAATTTTAAATACTTTTGGTCTGGATACCGTGTAGTAAATATCAAAAGCAAAAGATGAAGAGTGCCATGCTCTCTAATAACCGATACAGTACCTAATTTCAGCTGGACTCGTCAGCCTTTATTCTCTTTTGCTTGTGATGTTTAAAACCCGCTTTTTTTTAGATGTAAAGCACCTCATGGATCCGCACAGTACATCACTCCCTTACTACCAGAGTCTGTGGGCCCAATAGCCAATGCTCCCAGAATAAATCCCTGTGAAGCTAAAAGCTCTCCGTTCGTGAATTTCCAGTTCTTTACATGGTTCTGTTTCTGGTGCAGCCCCTCGTAAAGGAACATCTGCAGGACGGAGTTCAGGCGCTGCTCAGACGCAGAAGCCCTATTCCAGCTCCCGTTATGTGCCTTGGCGTGCTGCTGCACGAGCTGAACGCCAGAGGTGAGGAGATTTACTATTAGTTAAAAAAAAAAGATTTATAAATTGAAAACATCCTATTTGCTATTTTAAAACATTGATAGAACAGTTTTTGGCTACATTTACAGAACATGTATCCTCAACATGTCACAGTTTTATGTCACACAGTGAATCAAAGGCTAATATAATGTTGATGGATGCATTTTTTGCAGAGGTATGCCTCCTGGAGTTTGTGTGATAGATCAAAGCTTTCAGGTGAGTTTCCTTTTGATTATGTACAGTGTATTACTGTAGACATGACTGGAAATTTAAAATGGATCAGAACCCTGTCAAGTATAGTCCAACTGTATTTTCATTGTGTGTTGAAATGTATGGTTTTCATTAGGGTGCAGCTACGGTGAAGGTTACTGTTGAGTCGGATTCAGAGGCAGAGGAGGATGAGGATGAGGATGAGGATGAGGAAGAGGAAGAAGTGGTGGTGGAAGTGGAGCAGAAACCATCTTCGCCTCGTCTCCAGGACAGGATCACTGGACGGAAGTTTGAACATATGCAGGTTAGTCACATCAGGCTGGTTACCAACCTGTAGACAGGACAAAGGCCAAGCTTTTGGACTTGATCAGTTTACTTTACTAATTGGAGCGTGCTGTGTGTTTGTGTGTGTGTATGTGTGTGTTTTTGTGTGTTTTTGTGTGTTCTTATGCATGCCCTGCAGATGGAGCTAAAAGAGTGTCGTCTGAGGCTGGCAGAGGAGCGCAGAGCCAGACTGAAAGCTGAGTCAAGGCTCATGGAGGTAGTGATAATCTCAAAAAATACTAACATATGAGTTTGCTTGTAATCAAATTTTCTTCTGTTTTCCTCTACCGCAACTGTTTTGGGCAACAGTCACCGGTTTGCATTGTCTTGCAGTCTGTGGACATTGTTATAGCCTTAGTTTTAGAGATCTTGTCAGTGCCAAACTTGATGTTATGACACAGCGGGATCTTTATTCCACGCTAACATTATATAGCTTGAGGGTCAGTCAGCCACACTGAAATTGATAATTATGGTCATTATAACTCTAAATGAAGTGTTTATTGTTCAGTCTGAAATGTTGTCATGTCTCAAAACCAAGGTTACAGTACTGTATTATGTTCATATAAATGGTTTTGTAAATGAACTAATAAGAGACTTGCTTCAAGATGTCTTTTTCTCATTTCTATTCAGTATGAGTTGGAGAACGCCCGTCTTCGTGACACCAACCTGTCCCTGTCGGAGGCGCTCGCAGCCACCGGCTCTGCATCAGCACCAGCTGCTCTCAGTGCTCTCGAAGACGAAGCCGTCCTCGAGAGCATTGAGAGCTCGTTTACCAAGTTCCACGCTTTCCTGGATCTCCTCAAGGACGCTGGGTGGGTTTTCTTAAAACTGGCCAGTGCAACATTTCTCTTCGTGCCAATTTGGTTCTGGGTCTAGGCGGTTTAAACAATGACTCATAATGAAACTGAACAGCTTTCAGTTTCATTATGCATCTCTGGTCATTCCGGAGTTTCCTTCTGACAGAATCCCCATAGAAAGTTGTTTTGATTTCTTTTAACTCTCAATGTTTCCCCTCGTCATGTGTTCCTTTACCTAATCTTATTTTCAGCGTGTTCATTTTTGGGCCACAATATTTGTTATCAATCAATCTATTTATTATTTTTTCAGTTAACCCCCTGAGACGCGCGATCCCAACTGACTTTACTGTCTTTCAGAGGCTTTCGCAGGTTCAGTTCTAGGGCTAGAGTGAAGACACATATATCATATGAAACCAGAAAACCCAAGAAATCCATTGGTACCAACCCTGTCATGCTACCATGGAGGCGAGGAAAAACTGGCATGGCCATTTTCAAAGGGGTCCCTTGACCTCTGACCTCAAGATATATAAATGAAAATGGGTTCTATGGGTACCCACGAGTCTCCCATTTACAGACATGCCCACTTTATGATAATCACATGCAGTTTGGGCCAAAAACCATGCAGTCCAATGAGCCCAACTGTATTCATGTGTGATGATGTTAGTCCCCATAGCAGCCATGTCATTGTAGTGAGACCATTTTTTTTTTTACTTGACCCCACTGTATAAAATGACCTGTGGTGACCTCTATGATAATCACAGCCTCATGAAACTTTATAACCACTAAGTAGAGACCTAGAGCATTCAGAGGATGGATGGCTTTCCTAGCTAGATTGACAATAAGGGGGTTTGTGAGCAGTTAACACAACAGAAGCGCTCGCCATCTTCGCCTAAAAATGCAATTCTTGCAGAATTCTCAAAATGTCAAAAGTTTTTTATGCCAAATCACAGCATGGCTTTTTCTATGGTGTTCCTCAAGGTCTTGGTGTCTTAATGTGGTTGTTTGGAGGGATTATTGATCATTTTATCAATTTTCAAGTGGTAAATTTTTTTTAAATTTAGCTCTAAATCTCTGTAACAAATGGTGTCAACCCAAAAATTGCTGCAACAACTTATGAGACATAATGGAGCATGGGAATGACCATCGTATACTTAGATCATAATGTTCTAAACCATTATACACTTTTACAATTCATTTAAAATAATTCATTCATTCATTCATGTTTATTTCTGATTTATGACTAGAACAACTTGACACACAGTGCTGAGCAACAACTCAAATTAATCTTCAGGTTCCCAGCTTTCAGATGATGTCACTTCTCTGTGACATCTACTGCTGACCTGCTATCTCCCCTTAAAGAACACCTGTAACCCCCTAAAAAACACAAAACCGGTTTATTTTTGTTTCTTTATTAATCAACTTATCAATTTAGTTGAAATGTTTTTGATGGTGCAACAATAGATGTATTTTGTAATATTCACTCCAAACTAGTGCTGAGTGATATACTGCAGAAAAAGAAGACATTCTGATATTGATACATCATGAAAACCACATCAACTTGTGTAGATGATGTACATCATACTGGACTATGTGACAATCAGAAGTCAAAGTTGAACCACTGAGTATTTTAAGGCCCTTTTGAGTAATCATAACGATGACTCATGGGACTGAGGGTAACTGGCAGGAGACAGCGTCACATTTACCGTAGATGTGGTGCTGGATTTCTGTTTCGTTCTGAGATGCCCTTTTAATAACACAGGTCTATTTGTTCTGGTCCTGTTGGCTTCCTTTGTTTACAAACCTGGGGCTGAGCCCAGTTCAGAAGAGAGCTTTCTTTGATTTCTTTGAGCCTTTTATTTTTCCTCATAAATTCCTGATCTGCTTTTGATCTAAATGTCTTTGATTGTTTACCTTGATTCATCCTCAAGGGCCACTAAAGGATGCTGAGTAGTTGAGTTAGAATCTCCCCAGTGTGATTCATTGCCGGGTTTCCTGCATTGATAAAAACACCTGACAGTTGCTTCTTATTTTTTAAGTTAAAAATTCACCTTTTATTCTCGTTCATTCCTCATTTTTCCATTATTTTATCTTTTTACACAGTGGAAAGTATCAAAGCAGTATCCTTACAGCTTTGCCCTTTACTCTGCCTCACTCACTTTCTCCATCATTACTGTGTTCTGGCTATTTTTTGTTAAAAGAGGGGACCCACACAACAGAGAATCCTTGTATTAGTAAAATATTGTTTTAAAATACTTGAATTTGACGGTATGAGCAAGCCATACAGCAGGTGCAAAGATGCTCTTCAAGTAATTAATCTTAATGAATGTGGCATCACAGTGGCATTTTATGTACATTTGTTGTGGGAAAAGGTAACCTGTGTGTAAAGTAGCATTTGTCAACTTTTACTAATTCACTCTCATTATTTCGGCGAACGCTTCAGTCGTGCATTAATGAAATGCGTGCACCCTTTACTTTAACTTTGATTGATTTCATCTCTCTTTTTTTCGTAGCCTCGGTCAGCTAGCTTCAATGGCTGGAATTGACAAGTCAGATTTCCCCCCTCCGGGAAGACCTCAGCTCTCCTCTACAGTGGGACCGTGTTTGGATGCTGCAGCATCACTGAGTAAAGTGGAGTATCGGGATGTTCAGGCAAAGACTGATGCTTTTTCTTTGGTAAGGGAATGCAAAGCAAGAGGATTTCAGTATCATGTTTGCATGTAGTTTTAAAACAGTGAAGCAGCGAGTCTACTTGACCATAGGAGACCAAACATCTACGCAAATATTGTGTTTCGGTTGAAAGATGAATTGTTTAACAACACCACAGACTTGCCCTCTGCAAAGAGGAACTGTGTCCCCTAAACAAGTCTGAGCTGTAACACTGCTGAACCGCTGTATTACCATACCACTAAGTTCTCTTTCATAGCACTCCACAAGTGCATGTCACTTATGTCACTCATGACAAATAACCTTTGTTATTAACCTAAGCCAACCTCCAGTGCCGAGAAATGATGTGGAAGGGCTAAAAACTGCACATCTTCAAATGGCCACTTAAGGCCGGCTCCAACAGTGAGTCAATCCCCATAGACCCCCATGTTAGAACGCCCAACTTTACAGCAGAAGTAAACGTGTTTACAGACTGGTACAAAAAACAGTTTTGGTATTGATGGCTAATTTGCCCGTTCATGACAACTGTACAGGGGTTGAATTTTCATACAACTCAACCGTTTATATTATGTTAAGGCTTAAAGATCGGCATAATTAAGGGCACGGCCATGGGTGCTGTACCGGGTCGCTAGCTGCTAGCTGTCTGTCAAGATGGCGACGGCCAGAGCCACCCACTTTGAGCTTCACATCGGCTCTTTAGAAACATATGGGTGACGTCACGGAGACTAGTCCATATTTTATACAGTCTATGGTGTTATCCTGTCTTCTGTTGATTTCTTATAGATCCTATTAAGTGTCTGTCTTTGGTAGTAGCATTAGATTCAAAGCCTGTATCCCAGTAATAACTTGAAAAGGTTCTTTTAATAATTAGTTACTTGATTTTTCTCATCAAACCTCCAATTTTTGTCTGTAGGTAGGCCGCGTCCTGCCAGCTGACACCACCGCTCCCAGATCTTCTTCCTCTATCAGGGAGGTTTTGCGTGAAGACCGGCTACTAGATGTGACCTTCCATCAGGCCTCTGGCCCTGCAGCACACCCCGGCGTTGGTGGAGAAGAGGAACCAGATAAATATTCAAAGCCCGACACCCAGCATGACTCAGGTTCTGAGCACAGTTTCCGTAGCCAAAAATCCTTGGATAAGCTTTCCTTTGGTAAAACTTTTCAGACTCAGTCAAGCCAACCCAAGAGCAACAACAGCAACTCTCTCAGAAGCAACGGCTCCCATGGATACAGCTATGCTCACAGTCATTCTTCCCATAGCAACGGGTCTCATGGGGGATTATCTGTTAGATCAAGTGTTAGTGAAGTCATCAGTGACAGGGCAGACTCTGTGGGATCTGTAAGGTCAAGGAACAGGGCAAAGGGAAGGCTAGTTACAGTAGGTCAGTCGGGGTCAGAGGGGAGAGCCTCTCCGGGGAGGCAGATCAGGTCTCTGGGCGGTCTGGGGGGGCAGTCAGATGATGAATCCTTCTGAAACATGAAAAGCTCTGCCTCTCTGTGCCTTCTCCCTCTGTTACTTCTTATGTATGATGTAGATTTATACTTCTCTTTTTTAAGTTTAATTTTAAAATAATTAATTAATTTTAAATCTTTGGAAGAAGCAAGACCAGAAGTCCAAATAGTCGTTATAGATTGAGACAAATGTGTCAAAAAAGCAATGCAATGTATATTTTTGTATTTACATTTTACCTTCTTTTTTTTTTTTTTGCAGACACATTTTGCACTTGGTGATATGTAGAGTAAAACAGTTTAATTCAGTAAGGCGTAATAGTAGATATTTGGATTTCCAAGCTAACCCCACCTCAATCAAGTCTCAATTCAAATATGCAAATCAATTTCTTCCCATTGTGATGTTGTTTCATGTGGGAATGCATCAAGAGGAAAATAATCATTTGATTCTATCAGTTTAAAAAAATAACTGCTTGTTTCATATGTACTGTTACTCTTTTACGGCTGTTTTACACAATTTCTTTTTTTAGAGTTTTTTGATAGATGTCTAATTTGTCCATTTAAAAAGAATCTATGATGTAGAATTGCATCATTAGTTGTTCTTGTTAGGATACTCTACATTTCCCCTAAAATGTATATTTTTAAATAAACGTGTTGGCAGTTTCAAAATGTGTTTCTGAGCATCTAAATTCAAAAAGGTGTCTACTGCCACTCCAAAGTCGGAAATATTAAAAATGCACCGCCATAGTGCATTATGAAACTGGTATTTCCCTAATTTTTTAGGGAGGGGAGTTTTTTTTATATCTCCTAATATACCCTGTTTATGTCATTAACAGGTGCAACACAGAACTAATACTGAAGTAAATGTAAACAGATGAAATCAATGTGTTGTGACATGAACCCTGAAAGTCAGTGTTTATCCTCATTCCTACATGTGTTGCTAGCAGTTCCCCGTTCCCACTGTTAACTTGTCCATCCCATACACCATGTCAGCGTGTGAAATTGTGCCAGGAAACGTTTTGGACCTGTGTCCTCTAGCTTTCAGGATGCAGCAACCTTTTTTTTGTGGAAAATGTACATCAGCCCTCCCTTTTACAGGACCAAAATCTGTCCACTGCATTTAGTTGTTTACGGTCTCTTTCGGTGCTGTGTCCCGAGAGACGAAGAAATGGGACCAAAGCATGATTTTTGTGGGTTAGAGTAGGACACCGTGTTCTTTTGGAGTATGCCTGCTTGTCCATAACAAGTGTGCACCAAACACCAGTAAAAGCCAAAAAGCCTTGCGGTTGTCTTTTGTGGTACTTTTTTTCCCTCAGACGCCTGTTTTGCAAATAACGTTCTGATATTTTAGAGACTGATGAGAGATTTGTAGTACAAAGATAGTTTTTAGTTTTTGTCACATCTCTCCTTCGATGTGCTTTTGTTTACGTGTTGTTTTTGTACAACTGCCAGTAACATAATGGGAAAGAACAAAGATGAAGAAGCAGCCAGTGGTTGGGCTGTGGTGTCCATGGACAGTGTGTGATGGCCATCTGTGAAGTGTGAAGGCATGATAAGAAACAACTTCCCTAATGCACAGTAGCAAGTCACTGTGGCTAGGCCTGACCTTTACTTAATGCTGCAGTTTCCCTCAAGTCAAATTAGGTAACACTACTCTTGTTCAATTTAGGCGAGACACTTGTGCTACAAGTTGTAAAATAGGCGTTGGTGTAATGGATACCAAACTTGTGACCTTAGTGATGCTGAGTGAATGAACCCTTAGATGATGGTTCTATGAATGTCATTTACAATCTCCACAGGTTGTCCGGTAAGAACATGAATATGATGACGATGTATCAATTAGTCCAGGTCACACACACTCTCTTTGAGATACCACTCATTTATTGATTGAAGATGGTTTTTTAAATCCTTTTGTGAATAGTGTGGATAGTGAGGATAGTGAGGATAGTGAGGATAGTGGTTACTAAATACAGAAAATAAAATAGAAAACATGAGCAGGTATTAGTAACATGAAGTAATAATAAACAAACAGTATTGTATGTAATTAAATGCAAGCTAAACAGTTTAAAACAGGAATAAAAGGAAGAGAACACAGCCTTCTGAACTTTAAGGGAGCATCAACAAATAGCAGACTCAGGCTCTCAGGCAGTACAATGAGCAGAGTGCACACAGAGGGTGATATGAGTAATTGTGCGACGGTCCCTTAATGTCGGCCGCATATGCCCGTTCACTGCGCTGCTCTAACTTAAATGATGTTGACACAGAAACACACAATTTATCATTCAAACTCTTATAGACAAACGAGTATGACTATTATAACATGATACAGGTGACTTTAGAATTATTATAACGATGCAGTTACTAATCAATAGACAACTATAACAAATACTCACTTTCTCATGGACGCACAGGAAAAGACCATATCAATAATAAATAGAAAAGAGTCCAGAAAGGTGCAACACTGATACTGAGCTGAGTTGGAGGACAATTGAGGCTTGCGATCTGCGCAGAAGGTGATTGGAATAACAGCACTCTCTGATTATGTGAAGACCATGCGCCAAGCCACAGGCTATTGGTCCGTGCATGTGATCAATGCATGGGCCGGTGAGGGGATGCTTTTGGTTAAACTGCTGCACCTTCTGAACACAAGTCATATTGCTTTTTAAAAAAATATGTATTTAATTTAAAGCATGATTATGTAACTTTTGAAAGAAAAAATATCACTTTCGTCCTCCTTTGTGTTAAGAAAAAAACGTTTAATTCATAAACAAACAAACAAACAAACACATCACAGCTCATTTCACTTTACCCAGGGATTTTGGTCTGGTATGACCACTAGTTTATGGTGGTAATGTAAGCAAACTTTAGATAGATATTGCTCTATAATGGACATTGCTATTGATGTAATTTCTCTACTTGTTTTAGCATTTCCTGGAAAAAAAAAAGTTAAAAAAGGGAACAAGGACAGAAAGAACGAAAGTGATGTCAACTTTATAAAAGGAAGATGTGTTTATATGGAAGCACTGAGTAATGGTTTGCCAACCCGGGGTGTGGTGCTCTGAGTCAGTGTGTCAATGGTCAGTTTAGATCTGACCCTTTCACCTTAAAGTTGGATTGATCCACCATTTTGGAAAAGCCACAAATTTGAAAACAAGCAGCAACTCACAACTGAAGTATGTGAACATGCAGTACAGTTAATAGGATGGAAAAGTCCCTGGAGGTACAGAGCGAGGGCGTTATCACTCTCCTGTAATAAAACAATGGGCTGTCATGCCACACCATGTTGATAGTACAGCATATGTACTGTTTGCTGTATCAATGAGTGTTTTCACTATCAATGTACTGAGACCGAGTCGATAAGTAAATTATCAAAGCTCTTCCGCTTCTCTGGGTGTCCTAGAAGATTCTACAACACTGGCTTATTGTTATCATCGCGGGACACGGTCCACGACTCTACTTTGCACTTTCAATCTCAGCAGCGCCAGAACAAAGCGAGGGGTAAGAGAAACTGTGTGAAATCGTGATTTACGATCTCTACCATAACTATAGCATGCTCCACAGATATGGAGACTACTGTAGCAGCGCTAACAAGTCAAGTTTATTTACATAGCCCAATATCACAAATCAGAAATTTGCCTCATTTCAGGAGGCTTTACTTTCCATATATGACACCCATCTGTCCTCTAAAGCCCTCGCTTCAGATAAGGAAAAACTCCCCCCCATAAAAGTGTGTGAGGACAAAGTGGAGACAACAAAAGAAACACTACATGAAATCTGACAAACATTTCAGTATGACGAAATCAGTAGAAAATTGTTGCCAGATCATGCTAAGCTTTCTTCTATCTGGGCCAGCGAGAGATATCATCCAAGGTCACTGAGGAAATGACATGCATTCTGCATTCTTGTTGTTCAAAGTGACTTTCAGTAAGTTCATTCAAACGCCATTCAATAAAACAGGTAGATGAAAATATGAAGGAACGACCACATGAAAAACAACACAAAACCGCAACTTGTGATGGAACATACACGGGTGAGGCTGCTGAGCTCCAGTGGCGCCGAAGGATCGGTGCATTGAACTGCATGGGTATTGTTCAAATAACAGCAAATAGTTAAAAGGAATAGGTCACTCACACATGAAAATTGTATTTGCTCATGTCAGTTGAAACACTGACAACACATTAGAGTAGAAAAGATAGTAAAGTGCGGTAAATTTATTCAAGTGCAGCATAAAGCAAGAAGAAATGTTGACCAGCAATAGAGATCTTTTACAATTGACAATCACAAATGAATTAGTAAGTAAATGCAGCAAAACACACACAGATGGGAGTTTTAAAGTACCAACCACAATCATCATCACTATAACATACACAGATATACGCATATTCATGCCCTTAAATTGCTTTTCTAAAATTGTGCAGTCAGCGGAGTGTAAGATCTGTTGCGTATTTAATCTCCAACATTCCTTAAAGCAGGTTTACCTACTGTTGGAACCTACAGCTGAAGTTTATCAGGTCACATCGCCCCGTGAAATATGAAGATTAAAATGATAGTATTTTATTAAGAAGAGCATCAATGAATCAGCCTAACCCTCTGAGACCCACAATAGACCAATTTTTGTCTTTTTTAGGGGGGTCTTTAGGGGGAGATAGCAGGTCAGCAGTAAATGTCACATAGAAGTGGTGTACATCATCTGAAAGCTGGGAACCTGAAGATTATTTTGAGTGTGTGTCAAGTTGTTCTAGTCATAAATCAGTCATAATCATGAATTCATTCATTATTTTAAATTAATTTTAAAAGTGTATGAGGGTTAAGAATATTGAACATCGAAGCCTATGATGTCCATCCCCATGCTCTATTATGTCTCATAAGTTGTTGGGTTGAAACCATTTGTTACACAGATTTGATACTAAATTTGACCATTTTTTACCACTCGAGAATTGATCAAAATGATCAATAATCCCTCCAAAACACCACATTAAGACACCAAGACCTTGAGGAACACCATAGTAAAAGCCATGCTGTGGTTTGGGATCAAAAACTTTTGACATTTGGAGATTTCTGGAAGAATTGTATTTTTCCGTGATTGGATGGTGAGCGCTTCTGTTGTGTAAACTGCTCAGAAACCCCCTTATTATCAATGTACCAAGAAAAGCCATCCATTCTCTGAATGCTCTAGGTCTGTAGTTTGTGGCTGTAACATTTCATGAGGCTGTGATTATCCTAGAGGTCACCACAGGTCAGTTCATACAGTGAGGTCAAGTTTAAATAAATATTCAAACACATCATTTTAGAATCGGTGAAAATAAAACATTTATACTGCATAAAAAAAACTGCATGGTTTTTGGCCCAAACTGCATGTGATTATCATAAAGTGGGCATGTCTGTAAAGGGGAGACTTGTGGGTACCCATAGAACCCATTTTCATTCACATATCTTGAGGTCAGAGGTCAAGGGACCCCTTTGAAAATGGCCATGATGATGATATCACCATCAGAGAAAGACTGGTTCACAAGTCTATATCTGCAGAATCTGTCAAATTGGTCCTTGTTCCAATACAGGAGGCCGAACGTCCTGTATTGTTATTCACGCTGATGAGTCAACACCATGGGGTTAACAGCCAGCAATGTTCTGACTCTGGGTTGTTCTTGTTTTATTGAAGGATTAATCTTCTGATAGGATGCAACCATTATCTCTAAATTGACGAGCCATAGATCATAATTTCGCATCAGATCAAGATAAAGGTCTTCCGGATGAGCCTGTGTCCAGCGTGGCACATGGCAATCATGTCCTCTTATAAAACAGGTGCATCTCTGGGGCAATCGGGCCTGTTACACAACACTGGCTGTGGTCCATCCCATGGTTGACCTGGTACAGAGAAAACCTGAGGTGATGTATTCATCAAACTCACCTCCCCGCCACACTGTGTGCTTTCAGCAAAAGCAAATAATGATGAAATGCGACCAATGACGTACATTACTTGTTTGACCAAACTGTCCGTTTTTTTGGCCCGACTGAACAAGCGGCTGGATGTTAGAGAAACACGAAGTCACGAAGAAGTGAGACGAATAAAGGCAGCGAAACAAAGGGTTGGACAGAATTTAATGTACATCTTAAATGCCACACAAAAATCTGTATGGTTAATTTTAGATGGTATTCCTGTTGTCTAATTTTGGCTGGCTGGCTCAATTTCACTGACTTGTGGTCACTGCAGGCTTTATTTTTCTATTGCTGGAACAATGAATCAAGGAGATCTGATGAGCAACCATTTTTACTGACTTTCTTCAATCAATCAATCAAACTTTATTAATTTAGCACCTTTCAAACAAGTCAAATGCAATTCAAAGTGCTGGACAGACGATTGACAAAAATATAGAGTGTTAAAAATGGATTTAGAGAATAATGCACACCAAAACAACCAATATAAAAATTAATTGAATAAGAAAGCAATAAGAGATGGGTATTTAAGATAATAAAAGATAGATAAAATACAAGGAAATACAAATAACGATAAAAATAAATACATACAAAAGTATGAAACTACACAAAATAAGCAGATTGTATTCAAATAATAAAATTTTAATAAGATAAAATAGAATAAAAGAGATGATAATGATTAGCAATAAAATATTGATTAAATCAAATAGAGTAAAATAAACACTCTAATGATGATGATAAATAAAATAAGTTTAAACAATAAAACCGTAAAATTATAAAACTATAAAACACTACATAAAAGCCAGACTAAATAGATGAGTTTTTAGTTTACATTTAAAAATAACAATATTTTCATCTCCTCTCAGTTCGTCTGGAAGGTTGTTCCAGCGGCTGGGAGCGTAAAGGCTGAAAGCAGCATCACCAAATGTTTTTGTTTTTCTGTGCGGAACAACTAAAATAGAAGAACCGGTGGATCTGAAGGGCCTTCCTGGTTCATGAACCAAAAGCATTTCTGCAAGGTAGTCTGGTGAAAGGCCATGTAGTGCCTTAATAAAAACTAATAAAAACAATTTTAAAATCAATACGAAAACAGGTAACCAATGTAAACATACAGCTACTTTTCCAAGAAAAAAAATATACTGTGCATTTTCCCCTTTTTCACATATACAAACAGCATAAAGATAGTATAAAAAGAAGAAAATGCAATGAAAGGGGACAAGAAACCATTATTTTTTACAGTGGAAACCCTCAAATACAATATAAAGGAATTGATTAATGTGCATTTTTACCTCATACACTGTTACCTACTCTCTTATCTGGTCGTTGACTAAGTGTGCAACAGTCTAGCTGGACTAACTGATACAGAGGACAAGGTGAAGTATAAAAACTCATAGTCACTGTAGCTGCATCCATTATATCTACATATCATACAGGGAAATGGAGCTTTGCACGTACACCCGCCTGCTTCGATTGCCCTCTATCTCAATCTTTCAAATTCATTCACTCATACAAACACAGTTAACACGTGTTTGCTCGCCAAGGAGATGCCAATTGTGCCCAGACATAAAACAGAATATCTGGTACTTTAATCAGTAATCTCTTTATTGGTCAGGTTAATGACCGATCAATATTCCCCCTCGTATCAAAGTACAGAGGGCCACGCATGCATTAGTTTGCTCGCCGGGCTGATGCCAGACGGGGCTTATCTGCGGATGAATTGCTGCACAATTATTGTAATGTACTTTTATGTCACCATTAATGAACCATTAGAGGTTGTTAGCCAGCATTTACTATACAATATATCAGTAAGAAGTACTGAAGCTTAAGCGTTTTACACCCAGCATCCCACACCAAAAGGCACACATGTATCTTTGGTTTGGTGCATTTTATGAGCTTGTGTGCCGACACATAATTAATTACAAAAACACAAAAAATAAAGACAACACAAAATGAAGTTCTGTGAAAGGGTAATGGTGTTTAATGGTCTACAGTTATGGCCAGATAATTAATCACTTACTGCATCACAGAAATCATCCATG
This sequence comes from Sebastes fasciatus, assembly GCF_043250625.1. Classification (NCBI taxonomy): domain Eukaryota; kingdom Metazoa; phylum Chordata; class Actinopteri; order Perciformes; family Sebastidae; genus Sebastes; species Sebastes fasciatus. The sequence goes on from NC_133800.1 coordinate 7,041,790, forward strand.
CATTTGACAGTGCTATGAGAGGTGCTAAGCTGTAAAAACTACACACTTTATAAATACAGCTACAATTAAAATATGCCAAAATCCTGAGAAAAGGTTTGAGTTTTATCTAAACATGTCGTCTGCTAATAGTACAAAAGACTCTCTCGGTCACAACTTGAATACGTTTAGGAAGCTTGCTGATTTAAAAACGCTCTCTTCCCTGCAAATAAATTACAACCATCGCACTTTTAAAAACAACACAACTCTAAAGCTTTACATTTCTTTCTTCCAAATGGAACAAACTTTTTTTGTACTGTAATTAGATTATACAAACAATGTTACACTTTACAAATTTCAACAGGTGTTAAGAATATTTCGAGTGGTATAAATGGACAGTAAATACAGCTATAAAAGTGCTACATCGATAACAAAAAACTGTTGATTGCAGAACTGTTTTCCTTTTCTAGCGATATAAAATTTAAACACTATAACAGCAATATTTCCCCCCCTTTTTTAAATGCTAAAGCTCTCTACTCACTGACTATGGGGCCATAACTTGACAAAAGTGTGGTTACACAGGTCGTGGATAGACAGGAATGTTGTTATTGGGAAAGGTTCTCCTCAGGCCCAGCAAACAAAAGGCAGATTCAATCCATGTCCAAGCCTATTCATGCATTCGTCCTGCGCTCATCAGTATTTGCCAAGCTCACACTGGGCAGCGATAAAGCCATTCTAATTACTGGGTTGTCCTTTTGAACCGGCCCGCTCCAGATTTTTAAATGGGTTGCTTAGTCATAGCAGGTCCACGTTTCGCCTCCCCAGCAGTTTCCCTTGAATCAATTTTCACAACATTGTCATTTTAAATGCAACATCATCCGGAGCCTCCTCTGGTGACCATTAGTTGTTCTCTTGTGAGAGTGTGGTTTCCTAAGAAAAGAGTGGAAATCAGAAGAAGTTAGACCGTGGGGTCAGGTCATTAGTCACTGAATTACACATATATAACTCTTCCTGCTGTCTTACCCAATGCTATAAAAGGGTTATTCAAAGTCTGTGTAATAAAGCACCTAATTGGTCATCCATCAAAAAAGAAAAAACAACCTCAGACCACAACAACTGTTGAGATCTGGGGCCATATAGTGAGTTAAGTTCATTGTGTACGCACACTTACGTACTTCTACTATCTTATCTCCTCTGTTTGGTGTTGCAATCTAATGCACTAACTTGACGGTGTTATGGTCAAGGTAAGCTTACACAACTTGGTAGACTTCAGATAAGGCCACTGTTGTTGGCAGGGAGGCCGAAGCAGCCAGATGTCCTAAAGGTGCTCTTTTGTTTGACATCATTTGTCTGTAATTTATTTTATTATGTGCAGGATTACAATCTTACAGGAAACATTCTATCTAAAACGGTTAATTTGATTTGTCTCTCCCTGAACATTAAAAACTGCTCTCACATGTTCAATAAAAAAAATGTCTTGCCTGCTAAAGCGACATTTTTGTTGAAACAGCACCACATGGAAACACATGGAATGGAAACTTTCTGTTAACGAGCTGAATCTTTAAGGGGCGCTGCTTTAATTGCATCTATATATTATATAAGCTGTGCTTAATGAGGGCAGCATGGCACTATAAAAACCTCCCACTTCCTGCACATAAGGCAGGGGGGGCGAGGCCTGTCTGATCCTGTGTGTGGTGGTAATATGTGGTAATATCGGAAAATAACTACAACGCAGTTATGCATTTATATAACACATCTTAAAGGCGTTTATAGTATGTTTATGAATTAAATCTGTTAACTTCAACAAGAGTCTCTGTGTTCAGTTGATGCTAACATATATAGTAACATTACTTTAGGCTGTCAGTGTTTTGCATGCGATGCTATGATTAAAAGAGTTTTTTTGTACTGTGCATATTGTCATAATATCACATATCTCTGGGTTTAACTTCCCACATTTACAGTTTCAAAACTTACACCGACAGAATTTTACTTTGCAAAATTTGGGGCGTCCAAAGACCAAGAAATACTCCTTGGTTATTGTACATTGAATACATAAGTATTAAAACCATAAAAAGTCTCTTACAAATGGAGTCCTTTCTCCGTATTTGCTCCAGAAGGTCATCTTGACAGTGTTCCTGTGCCCCGTCCGCTGGTCAAAGGTCTGGCACGACTGGAATGGGGGACTGTACAGGTGCAAGCTGGCTGCACACTCTGTGTGGCTGCCATTTTCCACACGATGCAGGCCGAGGGAGTCTAAAATATGCACAAACACACACACACACACACACACACACACACATTCATGAATGAGACACATACATTTAGGCAGCGCTTGCCACTGGAATGCTGTAAAAATGGAGCTCACAGGCGGTTCTTGGCAGTCACACCAAACATCACACCAGGGCTCTGCTGGCTTTGGAGAAATACTCAGTCAGCAGAGATTTGGGTGAGACCTGTGAGACCAGTTTAACGTTACGTAACCGCGGAGGTTGGAAACTTTTGTATAACTCTGCAAAGTTATTACACAATTCTCCGGACTGTTTCAGAGATAACACGTAATCTCGTGATTGTTTGTTCTATTGTAATCAACGCAGCATGATAATGTGAGTGTTTCATTGAATTAAGAACCAGTTTCAGACTTCGCATCTACATAGACAAACAAGTATGAGTAAGAGTGAATGGCGGTTTGGTTTCTCACCGTTTATGTAAGCGACCTTGTTTTCCTGGAGAATCCTCTGTGACTTCTGGACCATGTCTCCTTTTGATTTACTGTCCGGCCAGTCAAACAGCGTCTCCTTCAGCTGACCCTGCAGCAGCTTCATGAAACAATGGGAGTCTGTGTGGTCGTGGATGCTACTGCAAGTTGTGAGGAAACACACAAGCATACAGTGTCAGAATAGGACCCCCTTCATGACCCAAAAGCAACAATAAAAATCTGTCCTGTAAAGGATTTTGAGACAGTTTTCAGAAACTCTGGATCTCTTTTTCTTCTTGTGTTATCAACTGTTCCTCCAGACTGGCAAATACTAGATTCATGCATAATATAATGCAATGTCAATACAATCTTGTAAGTAATAAGCCATAACAATTGCACAACATTTTTGTTTCCTGAACACTACAACAGCCATATTTGTAACCATTACTTTTACCACATCCCTATTACTGCAGTAGATATGCATACTAATGTTTTGGCACTAAACATGATTGTTCTGGTGTGAGAACAGTGGTGCTTCTGAGGAACACGCCTATGTTTTACAAGAGCAAAGATACATGTTTTACTACACTGCTTCTGCAGTAGGGATGTGAAAAAAAATAATATGTAATCAATCGTATAAAGACACTGCTATCATCAACCCGTAACAAACTTGTATTAATGTTTCCATTTCCATAGACTTGTGGTTCAGGTGATATTTGCTGACATTGTGAGACATGCGAAAGATATCATCAAATAACATCTATTTACACAACCGTTCTGTCTAGAACATTGGACTCTCTTATCTCTATTAACTTGATACAATAATTGCCAAAGAAAAATCCCTTTAATAAACAACACAGTTAATAGCTTTAAGCAACAGGTATAATAATAATATCTCGGAGACCTTGTTGATACAAAATTAAAATGAGCGAATTTGATAATACTGCATTTTACAATAAATAATGCACGATCATGTTATGGCTAATTCAGATTTTGCATGTGAAAGCATCTCACCTGCCATGGCCTTCTCCCCAGCACAGAATCATGAGATTGAACTTCCCGTTACCCTCATCAACCAAGTTCCTTGTGTACCTGCAAAAGAGGACAAATTGTTAAACAGGGAACAGGGAGCAACATGTGGAGACGTACAGTGCATTATTAAAAGGTCTCAAATGAGAACTTTTTGTCACAAATTGTGAATTAAATGTACTGTAAATGTTTTTGATGAAGTTGAGACATGAAACAAACTAGTATAGAAACATGTGCTCTTTTATAACAAATAAATAAATAAATAATTTTCCAATAATGTAGAATCATTTTAGGACAAATCTCAATGTGAGCTTTAATATTCGAGCATTATGAGGTTTATTTTTTTATCAAAATTTTCATTTATGTGACTAACACCAGTTTCCACAAAGTAAACCTATATCCTCCTGAGACCCAGCCCAGGTGATATGGCATGTGTTTTTTTTAATCAATTTGAATGTATTCTTGGTTTAATATCACTCTACGGCCATAATCTGTTCATTTTTTTAGTCTTTTCACACTGAAATGGTCCTGTGGTACACTACAGTGGACATGCTGTAAAATAAAAAATAAAGTTTAAAAAGCCTAAATTGTAAGATTTTCTTTTAACCCTAAATAGGAAGGAAATAACACAAAAAAAGTAATTGGAAGACTTGTTTTACTCGGTTCCCAGGAGGATATTGTACTTGCAATGCACCACTTATTGTAAAAAAACAGAATTATAATCTATCACCTGCACTAAAATCCAGCTTGACAACAGAGAAGTCCCTGATATTTAATAATAATGTTTTTTATTATTTCCATACAGATAATGTGCTCGTGTCATATAGGACCTCCTGCGTCCTTGCTTGCTCTGTAAATATTGTTGACGTTGTGTCTACACGTTTTTCTGCTACGTATGTGTGATTCAGTCAGTCTGCAAATATTATGGAGGCAGCTGCAGCTCGCTGGTGGACAACAGACAGACAGACAGACAGTCAGTCAGTCGGGTGTGTGTCGGTTCTCTGTGTTGATTGGATCGGCCGCTCACCCTCCCTCCATTCAGCCCTCTCGGATCAAAACACTGGAGCTATTGAAACCGCTTGAATAGAGCAGCTCCCATATTTTGTAGTGAGGAGCCTCCACTGCACAGATAAACATCCACAATAAACTGTTTCCTGTGAGCATATCAGCTCTATGTTTAAGTGGCGTTTATTAATTCATATGAATTCTGTTTTTTTTTTGTTTTTTTTTAATCTTTTATTCAAATAAGACGCGACGAAGCTGCTATTCTGTTTGGAAACAACACAGTTTTCATTCAATTATATGTTGTTGTTTTTTAATTATAGACATTTTAACATCTGAATTTGAATTTTTTTAAATGCATTATATTCATCATATTTTTTCAAGGGCAGGTTGACTTAAAGAGCAGCTATTAAAAGTGTTTGTTTTTTTACAATAAAAATTAAGAGCAGACACAATATGAACAAAAGTTTAAAAATATATATCATAATAATATGATTGAAAAAAACACATTTGGACTAAAGTTAAACCCCACTAGGCCGAAGTGACGGATTAAGATTGCAGAGCAAAGAGTGCAAAGTGCATCAGCATAATAAATGAGTTATATCTGATTACTAGTAAATTGCTGTCAAATATCAGAAGCATTGTGAAAGCAGGCTTGTTTTGTTTTCTTTACCTGTACTGGTCAAACTTTGCATATTTCATCCAGTCCTGAGGGTTGCTCTCATATGCTTCCATAATATCTTGGACCTCCTCCACATTGATGCAGTCACCCTCGAAGATCTTATGCAGGATTTTGATCAGGTCATCCAGAGTCTCTGGCTTCACCACCTCGGTGTGCTCCATCTCTCTGCAGTAGCTTTTATTCTTTCAGATATTTCTCTTCAGGTTAAACAACAGGTTTCTCTTACCAACTTTGTACAGTCGTTTACTTTTTATAGGCTTGTCCCTGCAATTTGGGGGCGAGGAGCTGGTGTTGGACTGTACCATTATGGGAGAAGGTGAACGCCCACAGCACACAGTCTCATTTAAATACCTTGGGTTATGAGCACAGAATGAAATACTGAGAAAAAATGTAGGCTGCATCTTCAACACCCTCACTCCATAGAAATGTTGGATTTTTTTTTATTTTGCACGTTTTCATCAAAACTGCATTCATCTCACACATTAAGAACTTGGACTAATCCTCTTTGACTCCAATTCCACCACGTTGTCACAAACACAACCTCCCCCTTCTCCTCTCTCTCTCTCTTTCTCACTGAGGCATTTCTCCAACAATAGATGTGCAGTCTGCTTTTAATGGGCACTCTCCTCAGAAATTCCCTGCCTAAGGTGTGTGTGTGTGTGTGTGTGTTTGTGTGCAGAGAAGTGGGAATGGAAAAGAAAAAATGTGGGAAAATAAAGGTTGAATGGTTGAATATGGTTTTATTTTTTTATTCCTATAATCACCCTTGTTTTGGTTGCATTTAAGTGAAGAGATTATATGCCATAACTCTTGCAAACGCATGAAAAACTAGGTGCAACCAAACTCTTTATGAGAACTTTATTTGATCCACTGATTATTGATTGGGAACATACAGCACATATGTAAATTGATTGTAATGTACGATGTTGTATTATGTGATTTTATGTAAGATGTGCTATTCTGTATTTTTTTATTTATTTTCTTTTTCTTAAAAGCCCCCTGCAAATTAGCTATGGCTAGAAGTCCTATATACCTTGCATCGGTTGCACATTAATTAAGTGTAACAATGCCTATGTATTGTCCCTGTCAAATAAACTGATAAATAATAAATAAATATATAAAAAATGGGACGAAAAGGGATGAAAATGGTAGTTATTAAAATATCTAAAGGGAAGAACAGGACAAAGGGAAAGTGATTCTTTAACACTGCAGATAATGGTTTACTTAATTCAACAAAGCACTGACCTGTGTGTCCTTGTCACCTCACTTAGGGAATCTTGTCAAACCAAACAAGGTAATCTGATGGATCATCCCATAAAGACATGCATGTGCAGGGTGTGAGTGAAACATTGTTGCACACTACACTACTCAACTAATTTAGCCTGATGAGGAACTATTCAGTTATGTGAGAAAGTGTTAAGGATAGTCCACTAAATGCCAGAAGTAAAAGTCCTCATTGAGGAGCTGCTGTATATGGTTGGGCAATTATAACGGAATGTCCCTTGAAGTTAATAAAGTTACTATCTATCTAACTAACTAACTGTAACAGTGCACCGTTTCCATCTGAAATGTGACCCTTCAGACTCAGATCAGCAGGCAACTGGAGGCAAATTGAACAAATGCATGTGTGCATTTGTGTATGTGAGCATGATTAAGTTAAAAAAAACAAATTCTCTAAGATATACTTGTGTACAAAACGAGACACAGACAGACAATCAGATACAAGGAGTGATGCTTCTGTCCATGTTTTTGATATCACACCCAACATCCTGTAATCGGCGTGTCCTTGGCACCGTATGTCAGACAGTCCGGCTATCTCTCAGCTCCCACTAAATCATAAATCGTTCTTGTGAATACAACACATTCCTTCACATAAATACACGGGTCATTCACACGTCAAAGTGCTCCACCCACTTAAAAAGAAGAAGAAAGAAAACAACATGACAGATAGAGTAGTTCAGGTTATTGTTGGTCAAATATTGGGCAGATAAAATGTACAAAGTGTTTGCTCTTGCATGCTTCTGAGCAGTGGTTGCTCAGAAATACAACATATCAAATACCACTGCAAGTGTCAGAGTACTCAGTTGCAACCTTGAGTTCAATGTCTTCCCCTTGCTATTGGAGAATATGGAGGAACAGCACACTTTTCACATTTTTTGGAAATGGATACCACAGGTTTTCCAAACCACAGCTGTTCTGGATGTTCCAGCAGGGAAACAGTCTGTCAGTGTCAGTCTGTCAGAGGACAATCCTCTTTTGGCTGAAGAAAAAGGTGGTTACATATAGCATAAAAAGTTCAGACTGTTCTTTGCATCAGAGGTTGTGGTGTGTTTTCCTCTGAGCTGCCACATCATCAATACCACATATGCTAAGGCTCCACCTGGTGGCTAAAACTTACTTTACCAAGCTGGTACCAGTAATAAAGGGTTATTAAACTGATGCTCTTTTAGGACAGTTTGGTTTCACAGAAAATTACATTTAAACTGGTTTGTTGGTTTTGTAAATCTTTTAAAAAAAGAATACTTTAATATGACGTTTGTTTGGCTTGAGCAAGGTTACATGTGCTGGTTTATAGATTATCTCCATTGGCTATGAACCATTTTATGCAGTACAAGTAAATCATTCCGTCTCAAACTGCACTGACACTGTCACATTTCATGTCTGCAAGGTCCAGGAATCCCAATGGCTTTGTAAATCTGAAAAAGAAACAATATTACACTTGTTTTAATTCCCAAAACTTGGACACAGATGTTTTTTTTGTTCATTTTAAGTAGTTCACTTTTCTAAATGCACGGTTTTGTTTTTATGTGCTCATACTAACAACAGAACAGTTATTGACTTGTCCATAAATCAAAAACAACAACAAAATTTCCCAACTGCAGACTTTTCTCAATTTATGTGACAATTTGTATGCATTTTTAAACCATCTCCATGACAAAACAGCACTACTACACTCATTACTTTTAAAGTATTATTAAATAGAATTCTAGAGCTACTATGTGTGTTTATTGTGAATGCAATTTTGTCTACTTATTCCACTATTCTGCAATGTTTGATGATGATGATGATGATTATTATTATTATTATTTTTGATATTATATTATTATTACCATAGCATGCTTCAAATACATTGAACTGGATGAAAACATTTGAATTGTTGAAATTTCTCTGAAAACAACTTCTGTTGTAATAAACACTATAGAATTGGACCAGGATCAATTGATAGCGTAATAAAGTGACTTCATGTGTAATTTACTAATATAAAAAAAAGTTGATTTTGTTACACTTCAAACAAATAGACAAATTAGTGGGTGGCAAACAGAACATTACATTACATTGAAAAGGATAAAATAATAAGAATTACTTTAGAATTAATCAAATTTAATAAAGAAGAAATAAAAAATCTGTCACTTTACAGGATACAGGCTACTTAAAAGCCCCAAGATGTTTTGTAAGGGATTTATTGCTGCTGTTGTGCAAAAGTTACTGCATTATCTAATTTTGTAGTGAATTATTAGTTACTATTAGTGATAGTAGTGATAGATTAGTGATTTTTATTTATTATTTTTATGATACACTTTCTGATATCATTCATATCAATCAATAATAGTGTAAAGATCCGAGAAAAAGAGCCAAACTAAACAACAACAAGGCTACAATAACCATAAATAATGAATACATAAACAACAAGCACGAGTATATAAATGGGCAAATCAATCAACAATTTAAGATTATTCATTTATTTTGTTATTAATTAACAAAATTAGTTTAAATTTTAGGGGTCAAAACTAGTTTCCAATTAGATTTGAATAAGTAACTGAAATAAATGGTGTAGCATAAATCATATTTGTAAGACCCAATCAAAACGGAAAGAACAATAGGACTGCAACAAATAAATACTTAAAACAATTAAAACACTAAATATTTGTCAAAACACAACAAATTGAGACAGGCACCTATTTATTATTATTATTATTATTATTATTATTATTATCATTATTATAATTATCATAATTATAATTATTATTACTATTATTATTATTATTATTATCATTCTTAATATTATTATTATTACTATTACTATTATTATTATTATTATTATTATTAATAATATTATTACTATTACTATTACAATTATTATTATTATAATCATTATTATTTTTTATTATTATTATTACTATTATATTATCATTATTATTGTTGTTATTATTATTGTTATTATTATTGTTATTATTATTATTATCATTATTATAATTATAATTACAATTATTATTACTATTATTATTATTATTATTATTATCATTCTTAATATTATTACTATTACTATTACAATTATTATTATTATAATCATTATTATTTTGTATTATTATTATTACTATTATATTATCATTATTATTGTTGTTATTATTATTGTTATTATTATTGTTATTATTATTATTATTATTATTATAATATTCTTCTTCTTATTATTATTATTAATAATTATTATTATTATTATCATACTGTATTGCGCCACTGCATGGATGATTCAAGTATCACTCTTAGGAATAACTAATCACTGTTTCTCTGTGTTTTTCCCTCTGCGGTTCGCAGCGCTGAGGTTTTTGACCCATCTCGGCTGCTGTAGCCGGAGGAGGAGGAGGAGGAGGAGGAAGAGGAGGAGGAGGAGAGCATGACTGGTCCTTTGACGTGGAATATTTCCGTAAAGAGACGATGGAGGTGTAGCAGCAGCGTGTAGCTCCAAGCTATCCCGTATTAACCTTTACACAGAGCCGGGATCTAGTCGTGAATCTGATCCGGGTCTCCGGGAGCTGCCGGACTACAGTCTCTCAGACTGACCCCCTTTCTGCTCCCCGCCTCCCTCCACCAGCTACAATCATGATAAGAGCCATCTTAATATTCAACAACCACGGGAAACCTCGGCTTTCTAAATTCTACGAGCACTATGTGAGTAGCATCTTATTTATTTACCTCTCTCTAGTGTTCACAGAGAGGCGGAAGTGGATTACAAACATCAATCCGTGGCTGTTTACATACTTTGTGTGATGTTTTCTTGAAGCCGATGTAGCTAATATCTTGAATGCATTCGTGTAATGTGTCACACAGTTTGAATGAGAAGGTGTGTATGCTACTTTACTACCTCCCAGTGATGTGATGTTGTTTCACACTGACCCTGGTGCGGGTAGGATGTCGCTATACAATATGAATAATTAAACGTGTGCGAGGCTCTCACATGTCTGCTGAGAGGCTGGATGAACAAATCCTGTTAGATCCAGCTGTTGGTTGATGAACAAACAGGACTTCTCCTGTTAGATCCAGCTGTTGTTGGTTGATGAACAAACAGGACTTCTCATGTTAAATCCAGCTGTTGGTGATGAACAAACTGGACTTCTGGTGTTAAATCCAGCTGTTATTGGAGATGATGAACACAGAGGAGTGAGTTCACTCTGTTTGGGTCACATGACTGTAATGACGCCCTTGTGAGTGTCTCGTGCTCTCTCCAGCCTTTCACTGGTTCAATCAGCTTTATTGTCATCAACATGGAGGAGAGACCTACCTGCAATGAATAATACTGTGGCTCCATGCAGGTATACAGCTAACCGCTTATGTAATATCCTTTGTTGGCCAGCAAGCTGTGTTGGCTTGTTCTCATAATTGGATTTATATCTCAAGGTTGGCTGCCTGCCCCTTCTTTAATATTGCTGCTACAATAGCAAGGTGACTTCCTAGACCGAGCAATTTAATTAACTGGCAACTATTTTCAATATCAGTTAATAATTTTATGTCATTTTTTTTAAGCAAAAAGGCCAAACATGTGCAGGTAACAGCTTCTCAAATGTGAGTTTTGAGGTTTCTTTGTGGTGGAATAACTCAATTATAGCTCAAGTATAGGAGCAAATGTGATTTAAAAAAAAATATTTTTTATAAAATGGTCACTATATCCTGACAGTAGTGCACGAGACAGGTAATTTGTCCTCCGGTGCTCCTAATGACATCTATAAGATTTCACAGTCCGGAGGAAAACAACCAATCAGAGCCGAGCTGGAGCCTTGCCGTCTCTGAGCAGCTGTCAGTCACTCGCAAACTCCGATCAAACGGTCAAACTAGACAGCGCTGATCAAATATGAATCAATATTCTTTAACTGTAATGCCTATTTGTCACATAAAATGTTTTCAGAAACATCTCCGTGTGCTGTTTAGCTGTAAAATGAGAAAGTTTGTGACCCGTGAGATAAGTTGAGGAAACACCAAGCACCGCCCACCAGCCGGAGCAAACAATAAAAGAACGCTCTCTCTCTGGAATGACCTGTGATTGGTCAAAGTCTCCCATCACGGGCTAGGTTTTCTAAAGCCTGAAAACAGAGCCATGAGGAGGTGCAGAAGTCTAGTTTTCTCTCAGAACACTTGAATTACAATATGCTGAAAGGTTATTATGGAATTTTTTTCCCAATGATGCCAAAAATATACTGCCTACTGCAGGTTTAAATTAAATTACTTGGACTTTACTTGAGTATTTCCATTTTCTGTTACTTTATATTTCTACTGCACTACAATTCAGAAGCAAATATTGCACTTTTTTGATTTTATTCATCCTTTATTGAACCAGAAAGGTCCCATCCCGTACAATATCTCTTCTGCCAGGAAGTCCCGGTCAAGATGGGCATCAAGTAAAAGTTTCATATATACGAGTACAAACAGGGACAGAAAACATCACAATGAAAAACATACCAAAACACAACAACAGACACAAACCATCCAGGAATCAGAGGCTAAAATAATCAATGCAAAAATAATGTCACTTGTTAAAAGCAACTACACTGTTCTGTAAAAACAGATTTTAAAATATTTTCAAACATGTCAAGTGAGGGTAACAATTTCAACTTAAGTATGCCTCGCAGCTCATTCCAAGCTTGCAGAGCGTGAAAGGAAAAGGCAGATTCACCCAGCTGAGCTCCAATCAGGTGATCAGGACCAAGAGGAGGCTTCACTACATTTATTTGATAACTTAAGTTACTATTGCTACTAATCTTGCAGATTTAGATTAATACATGTAATACAACATATAATTAACAAAGAAAATATGATGCATTATTATAGGTTTAGATATGATTTATTAATGCAATAATTATAATACAATGATATACATTATTCTGAAATGCACCATTCTGCATACTTTTGGTACTTTAAGTATATTTTGATGGTAATACTTTTGTATTTATGTAACATTTTGAATGCAGAACTTTTACTTGTAACAGTATTTTTACACTGTGGCATTGTTACTTTTACTCAAGTACAACATGAGTACTTCTTTCACCACTTGTTGTATGTTAGTATGTGAATATCTTTGTTTTTTAGGGCTGCAACTAACAAATATTTCCATTCACAGTTAATCTTCTGATTATTTTTCAATCAGTTGGTCTATAAAATGTCAGAAAACTGTGAAAATTCCCCAGAGCCCAATGCGCTGCCTTCAAATTGCTGTTTTTTTGTCCGACCATCAGTATAAAACACACAAATATTTAGTTTACTATCATTATAAGACAAAGAAAAGCAGCGAATCTTCACATAGTATGAGAAGCTGGACCCAGCAAGTGTTTCGCATTTTGACTTGAAAAATCACTCAAAAACAATCGATTATTGACTAATGGTTTCAGATCTACGATTTGGACAGCAGGTCGGGTAAAACGAGACATTCAAAGATGTCCCGTTTGGCTCTGGGAAACAATGCTGGGAATGTTTCACATTTTATTTTTTGTCATTTTATAGACAAATGATTAAAATAAAAAGTGCAGGCCTAAAACAGTGTTGCTTCATTCAGCGTGTTCCAATATCTATTTATTGAGATACACATGGATGTGTTTGTATTTCAGGAGGATGAATTGAAATTGATTGGATTGTAAGACGGCTATGTAGACGCCATCTGTTCTATTGAACGCTGGGGTGTCGGCTTACTGGCTGGCAGGGTCTAATATTTCACACGTACTGGTGGCTGTGAAAACTATTTTCAGCAGACAGTTTATTTACTTATGTTAAGTTATGAACTCTTAGTGCTGCTTCAGTGCTTCATTGTATAATATATCTAATCATATACAGTTAGTGACAATGTTACAGCTGCAAATCTTTGTTAGCTTAGCTTTGTGTAATCACATGCTTTGAGTTTACACTTTACTTTAATCCCCCTCTTTAGTATTCATAAGCAGCATATAAACCTTGAATACATAACACACTTTAATGTATTTGTAAGCAGCTATAACTCCTGCTGTGGCCACCTGTAAGAGGAGGCTGGTGTGTGTGTGTGAACAGATAAAAACACAGATGTAATATTATAAAATACATCTTCATAGGAGACGTTATAATTGCTGATACGTACTGTACATTGTCTGTGCTTACAACTACATTATAGTGTGTTATAGAGTATTTATAAGATACATTTTCTGGCCTTTATTGGACAGTTTACAGTGAAGACGCAGACAGGAAACATGAACGAGAGAGAGAAAGAGATATGACATGTAACAAAGTGGGGGAATGTGGTTATATAGCATGTGTCTGCACCATTATGCCACCTGTATGCCCTTGAATTTCTAATGTTTCCCACACTGAAATTAAGGAAGAGGGGTGTTACTGCTGTTCGTACTTTGCCAACATTTAGAGGAAGGTTGCAGGTTCAGAAGGCCAAATGTTGTCCAGACTGACGCACAGAAACCAGAGTCCATTAAAACACCAGAATCTAGAAGTTTAAAAAGATGCTGCTGTTTTTCAGTCTTCCAGCTGTATCATTAAACTGTGAGTACCGTATCCCTACTAGTCCCGTGCTACAAGTCACATGACCAATACAGCCTTCCAGCCAGCTGCATACTGGACGGCCTCTTCTCTCCTTGGTGCTCACTGACCTGTTATGCATCCCGAGAGGACATTAGCACCCTTTGGTGAGGCTGGCTTAATGTTAGAGCTGCACACAAGATTATAACCTTTTGATTGAGGATTTAAGGTTGGATTAAAAATCCTCAGACTGGGGATGCCACCAACCATTATTTTCATTATACAATGTCTTGTTTTGCCCACAACTCAAAGATATTCAGTTTACTGTCAGAAAATATTCACATTTAAGAAGCTGGAATCAGAGAATTTTGAATTTCTTTTCTTAAAAAATTGCTCAAACTGATTAATCAATTATCAAAATAGTTGGCAATTAATTGATTAATTGTTGCAGCTCTACCTCAGACCATATGTTTCTGGGTTCTTCCTACCTTGAGTGTGCATTTTCATTTTGATCAGTTAAAATATGTTTAATCCCAATGCAGAAGTCTGTTATTGAGAAACCAAATGAAACTTGAGTCTGGTTTTTGTGCCACGGGACTTTGGCCCTCCTATTAATTCAGGAAATCTTCAACTATGAATCCACTCTTTAAGCCTTTTAGTGCTTGCAAAACACGCCCGAGGATATTTGAGGTTTTAAACAGAATCTCATCCATTAGCAAACAATAAGATGAGCCTGCCTTGGTTCAGCTCCTGAAATGACATCATTGCCTGTGTAGCCTGGGGGCACTAGCGTATGTTTAGACATGACAAAGAGAGCGGTTGGTATATAAATCATGTTTTTTCACTCAGAACTAATGCATATATTAAAGAAAAAGTGAGGTGAAGGGAAATGTCAATTTACCCGCCAGCCCAGTCATCTGGATAGAAGTAATGAAAAGGCTCACTGGAGGCAATTAAGTGCACAAACAACACGTTATTTACCATCTTGTCTCTGTTTAACCATCTCTTGTTTCCTCGTTCATCCCGCAGAATGAAGACACGGAGCAACAGATCATCAGGGAAACCTTCCACTTGGTCTCGAAAAGAGATGAGAACGTCTGTAATTTCCTAGAAGGTGGAATGTAAGCAAGCATGTAGTGTGGGAACTATAACAAGTGTGTCTAAATACTCAGATCATTTCACACAATAAAGGAAGGCTCAGAGGGCTTTATCGATGGTAACGGTGTTTGTTTAAAGTTCATCTATCATTCAGGGAATGAGGAACCGAGTAGGTATCATTTTACATTGGGGAACTTCACCGATCGCACCTGTTACTCTTGCACTTTTTTTCCCTCTCTGGCGCCTCAAATTGCCACGTGGTTCTAGAAATATTGTATTTTAGTGTACATTAAGCTTTAGACAACCACTGAGTATTATCACATCAAGCAAAAAACACTTTATTCACATTTCTATTTGGGGGATTACACAGGATTAGGGGGGTTACAACATTTCCTGTGGCTCAAGCCATTGATCACTGAGGGCTTATCAAACCCAGTCCCAGACTAGATAAACATCTTTTATATCTTCTCATGTTAGTATATCATATCTTTACATATGTTGACTATTGATCAAAAACATCCTGTTGTTCCCCCCCCCCCCCTATGCTCCTGTGTCATAACATATCATAAACATGACAAAGATCGTATGTAAATGTGCTGTCGTCGGTGACTGACCTGATGATCACTGTGTTTGTTTGTGTTTAATGTATTGCCTCAGGAGGACGGGTGTAATGTTTCCTTGTCCCCTGTGTTTCAGGTTGATTGGCGGATCAGACTACAAGCTGATCTACAGACACTACGCCACGCTCTACTTTGTGTTTTGTGTGGACTCCTCGGAGAGTGAACTAGGAATTTTAGACTTAATCCAGGTAAAATCCTGGGGAACCGTACAGTAGTAGTGCATCTGTTACACTCTCAATTATTGATTTGCTTTTGTGTTACAATCAATGGCAAATCTGTTTTTTTTGTTTTTTTTACATTAAATTCTTTCTATTTTCAGGTATTTGTGGAGACGCTCGACAAATGCTTTGAGAACGTCTGTGAGCTTGACTTAATTTTCCATGTAGACAAGGTAGGAAATACTTTTGAAACTGTTTACCTCTTTGTGATGTTACGTATTTCAGCCTGTTCTCATTCCCAGAGCGTCAAATACCGACGTTTTTGTCACGGGCGTCAACATTCGATACCGATGTGCAAGGAACCCTTTAGCGCCGGTATGAGACGCACCAGGCTTTCCATTAACTACAATGTAAATGCATCTACAGCAACAGGAAACGCTCAGAGAAAGTGCCGTGGTGACATAATTTAAAGAGTGAATGAGACACAGAGCGGGCGGTCGGGGAGGGTAGGTGGATGCGTTCAACAAACTCAGGAGACCGCTCTTCATGTCCCGGGCGTCCCGTTACAATCAACTGTTCGTACATGTCCCCTGTTCACAACGTTCCGTGTCATTTTTACTGTACAAATATAGTCATTTTAAGCCCAACCAATGTACCCAATGTAGTGTTTTTCTTAAACCTAACTAAGGGGTTTTGTTGCCTAAACCTAAGCAAGTGTTTTTGTTTAATTCATATTAGGCACGTGTTTACTGCAACTGAAAAGTGAAGCTGAGGGTCTGACAAAGCGTCAGCATGTGACGAGTTGGGATGAGAACGTGTTGCATATTTATAAAACTTCTTTAATGTTTGTTTGATCCTAGAAAGTAGAAATAAGTTGTAATATAAACCCTGGGTTATTGTTGCCTCGTATTATAGTGTCACATTTATCTGGTGACTGGTGTCTTGTGTTGTAACGGATTAGCTGTTGTGACATTAACAGATTTTCAGTGACTTCCCAGATTTTGTAGTTGAGCAATTTGCACAGTCGTCACTGGTTTGTGACTCTACATGTTTGTTGTTACAAGCAACTTCTTTAAAACAACTTAAATACATGTTATTAGAACTGAAATGATTAGTCAATTAACTGATTAATCAATGAGTTAATCAGCAACTATTTTGTGAATTGATTCATCACTAGCAATTTTTTTAAGCAAAATTGCCAAACATTCTCATCTTCAGGAGGATTTGCTGCTTGTCTTTGTCTTCTATGATCTCATGTGAACTGATTATCTTTGAGTTTTAGGCTGCTGCTCGGACAAAAAAAGCAATTTAAATTTGTCATCTATTGTTCTCGCAGATTTTAACACACTATAATGTGTTTATTGTTTTTCAACAACTGTAACTCATGAAATGGAGGCTGGTATATAAATAGATAATGAATGACAATTTAGTAAAACACAGTTGTATAGTATAAAATGTATCATCAAAGAAGTTATAATTGATGAATACTGGGCTTGCCGAAGCACAAATGTGAAGAAACTTTAAAAATCGGTCCTGTCCCGGCTGAAAAGTGAGATTTTCTTATCATAATCTGATCTGAAAAAAATCATGTGCCTCCGTGTCCGCCGGTGCTGCTAACGGCATCTGCAAGATTTCACAGACAGAAGAAAAAACAACCAATCAGAGTCGAGTCTGCCGTCCAGCTGCCGCCTATGAGCCAGCTGTCAATCTTCTTCTTTTTTTTTTTACCTTTATTTATTCAGGGGGAGGTTCACTGAGAGCAATGCTCTCTTTTTCAGGAACGCCCTGATCACATTCACACCTGGAAGCTGCCCAGTACAACCACAGTCTGATCTGCTGGCCACTGAGCAGCTCCACTGGAGCGGTTGGGGTTAAGGGCCTTGCTCAAGGGCACCTCAGTGCTGGTAATGAGGGAGGGGCAAGCGCTGCTTTTCACTTTCCCCACCCAGATTTATCCTGCCGGCCCAGGGGATTGAATCGGCGACCTTCCGGTCTCAAGCTCGCAATCACTCGTGAACTCCGACCAAACTGTCAAACTAGGCAGCGCTGATCAAATATGAATCAATATTATGTTACTGTAATGCCTATTTCTCTCCTCAAATGTTTTGACCCGGCAGCCAAGTTGAGAACAGTTGAGGAAATACCAAGCACCGCCCACCAACCAGAGCACAGCCAACAGGAGCGCTCAACAGGAACGCTCTCTCTCTGAAATGACCTGTGATTGGTCAAAGTCTCCTATCACGGGCTAGATTTTTTAAAGCCTGAAAACAGAGCTATGAGGACGTGCAGAAGTCTAGTTTTCTCTCAGAGCACTTGAATTACAATATGCTGAAAGGTTATTATGAAATTTTTGCCCAATGATGCCAAAAATACACCGCCTACTGCCACTTTAAATATTTGGAATTTGAAGCACATGCAAATCACTGTTAAAAAATATTTGGTTAATGATATTAAGACGTGAGTCGCATGTTATTTTTCTCAGGTCCACAACATTCTGGCGGAGATGGTGATGGGTGGGATGGTCCTGGAGACCAACATGAATGAAATCATCACACAGGTGGATGCCCAGAACAAGATGGAGAAGTCTGAGGTAAGCATGACCCTGCCCCGTCCACTGTATGTACTGTATGACACGTATGATCCTACCTCCAGTACTCTCTGCGGTATCGTATCCAGTATGAAGGCATGTGTGTATGCTGCACCCTGCATGTTCCTCTCCAGTGACCTTGTGGATGCTCCCTACCTATACTCTTGAGTGTTTGTGCTCTCTCCTCTCGCTGCTGCACTGCTCTCAACACAGGTCAAGACTCAACATATCCTCTCCCGTATCCCTCAGTCCTACAGCATCATAGTCATCAATTTATCATTATTACGGAAACTTAACTTAACGTACCATTAACCACGGAATCTCACAATCACCATCCTATTTATATCATGTAGAGTTGACATTATACTCATGAAAACAGGCTGCTTGTAGGCTTTACCTTCTTATTATTCTAGAGGAGAATGTGAATTTTTAGTAAATGCTTTTCCAGTGTGTTTTTGTTACATCTATAAGCCAGTGTCCTTGCTTAGATGTTTGCTCTATGCAAGGACATCGCTTTGCTTTCCATGCAGCTTCTGCTAGCAGATAAACATTCATTTACTTGTTGGGAAGTTTTAATCAGACAGACAGCCAGAGACAATTTCATGAAATCATTTCTGTTTTGCATAATGTGGATTTTAGCCTCTAGTAGTCCTAAAACTTATAATTTGATTTGGCTTTTGTTTTTAAAATGCTTACAGTGCACTAAATGTCTAAACATTGAGGCAATGTTTTCAATAAGAAACGCTGACTTGCACAAATTTGTTGTATTTTGTTGCTTACACGACAAAGTGAAGGGTCAGTTTTTTTAACTGGCTGACCTCAATTGTGTGCTCTAACATTTTTAATTAAAATGATAATTTAGTGTTAACAAAGTAGACTTTTTTTCTAATAATCTGACCTGCATTGTGCGCTGTTAATGAGACACAATCTTCTTTTTGATTGCTGTTCTGTAAGCAGAGTCTTTTACTGTTCTACGATCATCAGAGCTGCTCTGTCCTTCCCTCTTGGACCTACCCTAGACCGCAGTGTGTGTTTTTCACACTGATGCTAATTCAAAATGACATTGGCCATTTATAGGGCAGTGTCTTGGGAACAAGGAATGAGCTGTTCTCCTTCCAAGACTGATTAAGTGGAATTCATGCTTTTTTTTTTTTTTACATCAAACTTTCTCAAATATTATCTTTATTTTTTTTTTGCTACAAAAATAATTGTGGGAAAAGCTCTTAAAGATGTGGTCTACGATAGGTCCTATCACTTTTTTCTGTGGAGATAAACTGTAATTACTTTAATCTGCTTTAACATTCCTCATTCCTCTTTTTCCTGACCCTGTCTAGTTCTTTCCATTCTTCTCTCTCTTTACAGACGTTTATCTTTCAGTCTACCAGGCAGGACAGGTAGACACAGGTACTGCTAAATTTACAACCAAGTACTGTAACCTTAACTGAAGTTTACTCCCCCCACACCCCGCCCTTGAGTCTCACCATATGGCCCTCCATGTAATAGCAAACTGACGTCACTAACATACAGTCGGAATCTTTCATGGCAGACCCAAAAATTATGCCACTGGTGGTTGAGCGTACGGGGAGTGGACTGGATAATGGAAACAGCTGACAGTATAATGCAATCTATTACAGTAGATAAATACATATTATCTTTGTAAAGTTTGAAACGTTGAACTGCTGTTGAGACTGTGTCCGAGAGGTGGTTGTTCAACTCTAAGATCATTTCTGAAGCTGTAGTTTGTGGCGGTGCATTATACATAATGTCAGGTGTTCCTATTATATTGTCCTCCCACTGTAGTTTAAATAAAAATAAATCTAACAGACTAGAGACGCTACAGAACTCTTTGTGTCTCTTGCTTTAAAAGGCCTTTTTTATTATCTTCTGAGTTCTTAAACCCATTTTTAGAAAATATGTTCATTATTTAATCTCATCTCCGTGTACACGATATGCGTGGCGTTCAAGTGGACAAGTCGCGAAGAATACCGCTGCTAAACGGCAATATTAACGTTACTGTCAGCATCTAGAAGCCACAGAGGCTAACAATTTAGCAAGCTAGCAAGTGGGGTATATAATGCAGGAAATGCAAAGGCATAACGAGAGAGGAAAAAGATGAGGCCGTTGGGAATATCAACATTTTCCTCAGACTTATTATAAATTAAAAAGAAAAACAATATACGACTAAAATTACAATATATTAACTTATTATGCACCGAAAAATTAACTTCCATGGGCAACAAACACGTCACAAGTCGTGAACTCGGAGCTTTCAGAAACTTTCCACTAACGGGGTCGTGAATACAACATGAGGGGGGCGTTCATATGGGCCCAACTCGTAAACACGGTAAACACCACCCCATTTGAAGGCACCATATCCACTATATTCCCAATATGTGAACTATCATTCAACATACATTTGTTTGAATAAACAGTAGTATGTATCTTTTCGGAATTCGGACACACTGAGCAGTAATTTACATCGCCAATTTCTGAGAGCCTTCTTGCCGGTCGGAGACATGTAACCATGGTAACCCGTGCCGACCTCATGTGAAAAAAAAGGATGATTTGTGAGAATCAAAGTCTGAATTAATTTGAAAAAGATATCACACCTAGCAAAGTGGAATATTATACATACAGTTATTGATGTTACAGAGCTGTCCCGCAACGTCTGTTATGGACGTTGTCGTCACTACCGCATTGCATTGTGGGATATTTATGCCGCTCTAGTGTCCGGCGTTTCATACTGTAATATTTCACAGGCAATAGTATGCAATTCCCGTACTATTGGATTCATACTAAGGTTTCGGACACACTAAAAAATCTCACATGCTGTTAACACGTACTAAATAACATATTAGTGTGGAATTTGGGACGCAACCACAGTTGGACGCATAACTCCTGGTAAAATGGCAAATTGTAGTTGTGTTTGGACAGAGCCAGGCTAGCTGTTTCCTATACGCATATTACCCAAACTGATGACCTATTCCTTTAAGGTCTCACCCTCTTAACCACATGTAGTTTGCCTTAAACCAACAATAAAACCCTCTACTGTAGACTCTTTATCCCGGTTTTTCTTCTGCTCCGCTGTCCGCCACAGACAAGAGATGGGCTACTGCTCCAGCCTTTAATACGGCTCTCTGACTTACATAGACCAGAGAATCAAGCCATTGTCGTGTGTTACACAGCTGGTGTGGCTATTTCTGTCCATATTATTAGTCACCCAGCGTTTGATTAACAACCCACTATTATGGACTTGCACAGTGGGTCTCCAGGCTACCCACTGCGAGGAATAAACCATCTCGAGTCCGGCTCCTGAATACCGAGCCCGTGTGCTGAATCAGCATTCCTCTCGGTTAACGCCACGGTCATCTTTCCTCCCAACACAAGTCTCCTTGATTCTTGGCAGAAGGAGGAATGCCCCATAAGACAAACGGTCCATTGAAATAACCTTGTGAAAATAAGTGAAGTGGATAAATCGACATTCCAGACATACTTTCTGTGTGTCATATCACTAAATGATTTACGAGACTGCTCGTAACTTCGAATGTGTTCCTAACCGAGGCCAATGAGAACATGCAGTTCTCTGTGACCTTTTGGCCATTTTTGGGTCTGTCTGCTAAAGATTCAGTCGGGGATCTCTAACCGCACTGATTCTCAAATGTCTGCTCACACTTGAGACAAAAACATCACATCATTCACTCTCCACAGATGTGTTTTATTGCTCCACAAAGCTAAACTACCTTGATGCTTTCTTTAAAAACTAAACTAAATTGCTGTCATACAGTTTCACATTGAGATTCATTGTGTTAGAGTGGAGTGCCTCCTCTGTCCGTGAGAATAGATTTCCCATCGTAGTTTAGTACTACCAGGCTTACAACCTCCTCATGTCATCAGTAGTTAACGCCCAGATGTGTAAATGGCACTCCCTATTCACAAATATGTATTTAGATAGCTAGTCATGTGTAGTCCTTCCAGAGGTAATTAAGCCCACTAGAAGTACAGTATCACCTGTATTATTATGGCTAATATCATGTTAATTTGACACAGAAATTCTATACATACCTATCTATCCAAACATCATTTCCGTCTTCATATCCAAATCCATTTTTTCTGCTTTACCCAGTTCTCTCCTTGCATTTTTGCCCTTATCGGTCCTCAAGAGTCCGGTGGGTTCACTTTCCAAGCAATGCTGCCTTTTGTCCATTTGATGAATGTCCAGTACTGCTCAGTACATCCAACTAAGTGAATGGTGTAGTACAGTGTGTCCTCACAGTTGATTCATAATTGGCTCTGGTTGTGATGTAAATCATTCTATAGAACCAAATAATGCATGTGCATACGAAGCTATGAAAGCATCTGAATGTACATTTGCACATGTTGTCTGTCCTAGTAGCTGTCAGTGCTTTTGCATTTTGTCAGCAGGTGACTGTTTTTGTCTAGTACTCTGTTTAGCACAGTGTGTGTCCGTCTGTGTGTGTCCAATGTTCACTGTTCAATGTGTTGTCGTGCACAGCGTATTTTTTTTGATTCAATGATTTGTATCTTATCAACCCTCCATGTGTGTGTTTTGTATGTGTGTGTGTATATAGGCCGGTATTGCAGGAGCGCCTGCTCGTGCCGTATCAGCTGTAAAGAACATGAACCTCCCGGAAATGCCCCGAAACATCAACATTGGTGACATCAGCATAAAAGTGCCAAATTTACCCTCCTTCAAATAGTGGCAGCGAGATGGTGAACCTGCGGATGTCAGCCAATGTTTACCGTGATGCAATCTGTTTACCAAAACCTCAAATTACTAACTTTTATCAAAACTGTACATCTTGAAGGTACTGTGTGATTTGACACTCCTTGTTTTGGTGTTATCTTTTTTGTTTTTCCTATTAAAGAAAAGAATGTTTTACGTGTTTTTTTTTTTTTTTTCTGTTGGAAGGAAAAATGAAGTATTTATATTTATTTGTGGTACATTCCTTCTGCCTTGTTAGAGGTCGGCCCTTGACGTTCAGCTGCTACAGTGCAGATCTGTGTCAGTTTGTAACTGGAATTATTTCACTGACTCAAGTGTTTACTTAAAATAGAAAGCGTGGCAGGTAGTGACGTCTTATTGGTTTGGTTATTCCAGACTAGATGAATCATTCAATGGAGGAAAAGAGCATGAAACTATTTTGAATACCAGATTGGAACAGATCTGCTACAGTGTTGAAAGTCGTACATTACAGCTTGTTTGTAAAATCAGTGCAAAGAATATTATTATATTACAGATATGCTGTGTGACAGAAATATGGATATATATGCTGAATGATTTTCTCTTTTCTTATTTGTATGCAAAATATTTTTAAATGATTTATCATGTCTTATGAAATAATTATCTTAATTTTAATCTGTGCATGTCTTTTTTTCTCTTCTTTTTCAACATAATAAACTGTCGAAATTCAGCCTTTGTGTTTGCCTTATTTCATTATTACTATTATTTTATATTGTCAATATGTGTTAAATATAGTACACTTGACAAAATGTCCGTAGGTGCAGCATGTCATTACATCGTCTCTGGTTCCATGTTCCACTTGTAAGATCTTGCTTAACAACACTACATGTGGTCGGTCATCACTTTAGGTTAGGACCATGAAACATAACAATATTGTACCACTTTCTAAAGGGGCCTTTATAATTACTTTGGAAGATGTAACTGCAATTGACTGCATTAAAGGTTAATAAATAATTCTCTAATGCTTTAATTATCAGTTATAAGCAGTTAATAAGAATACATATTGGGTTGTGAAAACTCTGCCTGTTTGAACAATTATTTCTAGAAAAGGGCTGCAGAAGATCCATTTGTTAACACCTCATAAGTACTTAACAGTTGCAGACTTGATTTACCCTTTATTAATGCCTGCAGAAATCTTATTGATGACTTATTAGAAAGTGAGAAACCCATGAGCACTTAGTATTGGATTGCCAACATATATATAATTCCATTACTACCAAAAATAAAGGCTAAACACCTGCCAATGGGATTTTTTATTAGCATGGCAACTCAGAATGTGTTGTTATATGTCAGAGCTGATTACTATGGGCGAATTTAAGTCCATTCTAAAGGATCAAGAAAGTGGCACTCAAGGTTGATGAGATGTTTGTGCCGCCCTCTTAGAAATTCAAGAACAATCACATCATCCTATAGAGGGCCACTTTCTTGATCCTTTAGAATGGGTTTAAATTCCTCCATAGTAATCAACCGACAATTTCAGGTCCTTCTGTACATTATTCCGGGAAGAAGGAGCAGCGTATTTAAAAGCTTTTTTGCATATCAATGGCTTCACTGACCCATGAGGTATTAGTACATTATTTATGAACCACAACAAAAGCATTAGTTATGACATAATCCCTTTATAATGGGTGCCTTCTCAGTGAGTGGTAGCCTACTAGTAAGCAGTGGTGGAATGTAACTAAGTACATTTACTTGAGTACTGACATAGGGGAGAGTGGGGTAAGATGAGCCAGTGGGTAAGTTGACCCACCCCCTGTATCTTGGCAACTGTGATTATGTTTTGTCATGTGACCATAAATTCAGGAAGTACCCATCATTTCTATCTTGCTGTGATGAAGTGAAGCACATGGGAGAAGTGGTAAGTACTTTTTTACACCAAAAACAGTTTTTTCCCTATCAAAGTAAATTTTCTGCATGTCAGGAATAATGAATGTTAGGTCAAAGCAAATTTATCCAGGTCTAAAAAAATATATTATACATGTTGGTGATTTACTCAGGTATAACACCATGTTAATCCCTTCGCTAAAGATTAGCCTGAATTGCTAAACTGGGCCATTTTTTCCAAAATGGTAGCTATGGGGCAAAGTGAGCCAAAGGCTATGGGGTAAGTTGAGCCACTGGCACACTAATATTCTACTATTATTCCGAGCCACTGGCTCAACTTACCCCACCATAAATTAACCAAATTAATTCTCTGATGTATAAAATGGTATTACCGTTGAGTGTTACACAACTTGGTTTGATTTTTTTTATGTGTTAACCTTTATAGAAGAGGGAGATAAAGGAAGTTAAAACAGTTGGTTATAGTGGAACAGCAGAGGCAAAGAGGGTCCTCACAGAGGAGGTAGAGAAGGAGCTTGCAGACCATATCAAGAAGCTGGCTGAACAGTTCCATGGCCTTACTCCAAAGAAATGCTGTGAACTGGCATTGGAATTGGCAGAAAGAACAACCTTCCTGTCCCCAACAACTGGAAAGAGCAGGGTTTAGCAGGTAGGCCTAGGTCAAACCAAAGACCAAGACGAAAATCACAGCATACAGCAGTTCTGAGGAGAGTGTGATGCCATCCCATTTGATGACACTTCTGAGCATGAGAGTTCTAATGATGAGAGAAGTGAATCAGACATCTCAGATCTGTCAGTTGGTGACTTTGTCATAGTAAACTTTGTATCCAAAGGCAGAAGCTACCATTACATTGGCTTGGTTGAGAGCCTGGAGGGCAACGAAGTGAGTGCAAGATTTCTCAGAAGAATCCGGGGGAACACTTAACGTGAGAAACCCACCTTTGTATTCAAGGAAAAGGATGAGGCATCTTTTCCACTGAGTGATGTGCTGAAGGAGCTACCTCAACCTCAAAAGGCTGGAGGAACTGCAAGGAGGGAGCAACAGTTCATATTTCACTGCAACCTTGACGACTGGAATATTGTCGAATATTGAATGATATTTTGATTGTTCAATGGTCTTGAAACTCACAGGTGGTTTGTTCTCACAAGTTCATAACTGTGAAACTGTTTGTTAACACACTTATGCTGAGGTTTAAACTTAAAAACTCAGATGTTCAGTTTACCCCACGATGGCTCAACTTACCCACTGACTCGGATCAACTTACCCCTTACCTGGGGCAAGTTGAGCCACAGGAGCACTTTTTTTGGGAAGGTCATTTTTTCCAGACAGCTTTGTGATGGATGCATGCTGATCATTTCATTTGATAGGAGAGATCCTGAATTTAAGGTTCAAGTTTTCATTCTGCTTCTGTCTCATTTTTCCTAACCTCGAGGACAGCATAAGCAAAAATTGGCTCATCTTACCCCGCTCTCCCCTACTGGTACCTGAGTATTTCCATTTTATGCTTGCACAAGCTTACCACCACTACTACTTCTGCATTTCAGAGGGAAATATTGTACATTTTACTCTGCTACATTTATTTGACACTTATAGTTACTAGTTTCTTTTGACGTACAAAGACATATGATATGTGTAAACGATATGATGCAGTAGCCTACTGTTCTACTTATCTACCCAGTATCTAATATTGGCTCCAATTTGACGTACTACAACATGAAAAAGGCTCTTACATGTGGCTTATTCCTTAATGATAAAACAGAATAATAGTATAATATTATATAATAACACATTGAAAGGGGCCATTGTGCATAATGAGTATGTTTACTTGTGATAATATTTTTTTAATTTGATTAGTACATTTTGCTGATAATACTTCTGTAGTTTTAGTTAAGTAACATTTTGAATTCAGGACTTTTACATGTAATGGAGACTTTTTTTTGGTATGGTATTTCTACTTTTACTTTAGTAAAGGATCTGAGTAGCCTACTTCCTCCACCACTAAGGTTATAAGGTGTCCTTTAATACAATTTATAATCATGGCTGTAAAACAATAATGATGCCTCTGCTGTCGCGCGTTTGTTGCCGGCTCTGTTTGTCCATCTCTTTTTTCCGTAGTGACTCTTGCAGCAGATTTTTATTGTGCGCAGCTTTTACGCAAACTACGCTTTTAAGCATTGCAACGCGCAGCCACAGTTGCTTTAACTGGTAACATTATTGTACACATCTGTGACACACTTTTAAAGTGCTATTTATTCATCTCTATATGATTTATTTATTTATTTGTCTCTGTGCTGTATCTCACTGCGCATTACCGCGCAGCTTTGACTGACTTTGTCACGTGAGTCGTCATGTGACAACAGGAAGGAGGAATGACAACAGTGTGAGCATCTTATATGTTATATTCTCTTAATACATCCATGCTGAGGATGCTGCTGCTGCTGCTTTGACACTTTGACACTCTTCATTTTTCATTTGCAGAAAGCGACAGACAACAATGACTTCTTTTATAAAAGAAACACAAAGGTGGGCAGCTTTTATTCATTTAATTCAGAGAAAAGAAATCCTTCCCCTAACGTTAAAATACCTGCTGTAGTCTCGCGAGACACGAAGGCATCCTCAAAGTTATCAATAGTGTGATTCGGTGCATAAAGTCACATTATTATCTAACATGGTGCACTAGCTTGGGGATGACTGGTGTTACAGCTGTCGTCGTTAAACTGTCTTTATCAAGGTTTTCTTGCTCTTTTGGTGAGAGAAACATTTTACACAAGCTAAGTCCTTCTAATACACTCAGTAACATTTACATGAAATGTCTTTTATTCGTAGGAAGCATTGTGGTGGACAGGAGTAAAGTAGCTGTACTTTAGTGCTGAAGTCAAACTTTGAGATATTGTCAGTCCACTTGAGCCTAGGCCCTTCGCACTGAACACATGTAGACTTCATACAGTAGGAAAAGCACAGGTGTAAATAATGAAATGAATGATGGCTGGACTCCATTTAGCTGCTTTACTGCATGCTGGCTCACTGTCTCTCTCACTGAGACACTTGAATACAACAGAGTCATCATGTCATTAGTTACACCTGTGTGCTTTTCCTGCTATGACAAGTCCAAATGTCTGCTGTGGAAAAAGGCTTATTGTCTTCTAGTAAGACCACAACTTTTTAAAATCTCAAAAGGGTGAATTTTAAGTTCAAGTTCACAAGTTACTTTGCAGTAAAAAGGTTTTATACTTGTGTTCGTCACCAAAATATTGTAGCTTTCATGCATTTCTTAGGTTGAAACTAGGCAGCAATATTGGACAATCAAACCACCTCTAACACAATAAAACACATGCTCTATGTGACTAGTAGGGTTAATGTAGTGTTGGTGCATTTGAGTGAAAACATCTCTAATGTACAGTACAAACAAGAATCACAAACTGGGGTTAAAAGTCACAATTCTTCTACTTTTATGTGTCGTAGTAATTTTTATTAACGAAAATAACATTACAAGGAAGTTTAGGATGAAAAAAATCAAAAGCGTATGCCATTGTATGGAAAGCAAATAATGTATATACTGATATTCTCAAGTGTAAAACCAGTATCTCTTTATGTAAGATGCACAAACTGGGCCTAAAATCCCCCATTCTTCAGAACTGGTTATTTGTTAAATACATTAGTGTTTGTAATGCTACTACTTGACTCAAGTACCATTTTGAGTCCTCCATTTGATGGAGTATATCAGCTTTGTGTTATTACTCTTTTATTTTTTAATGCGCTTGTGTACAGCTAGTGAAATAATTGTGTATACAGCATATTTACTCTCCAGTATCTAGTATGTCTGTGTGTGCGTAATTTATACTCAAATGTATGTGCACACAATGTTATTTTAGCGTGCTATGCACTCTTCACACTTGTGCTCTTATTTACCATGTGGAACCTATTGCAATGGATATAAGACACTACTCTTTGCTGATGCTGTATGTTGTCACTACTATACAGACGTAGGCAAAATTGTTGGTACCCTTCCGTTAAAGAAAGAAAAACCCACAATGGTCACTGAAATAACTTGAAACTGACAAAAGTAATAATAAATAAAAATTCACTGAAAATGAACTAATGAAAATCAGATATTGTTTTTGAATTATGGTTCAGCAGAATCATTTAAAAAAACAAACTAATGAAACTGGCCTGGACAAAAATGATGGTACCCTTAACTTAATATTTTGTTGCACAACCTTTTGAGGCAATCACTGCAATCAAATGATTTCTGTAACTCTCAATGAGACTTCTGCACCTGTTGACAGGTATGTTGGCCCACTCCTCGTGAGCAAACTGCTCCAGCTGTCTCAGGTTTGAAGGGTGCCTTCTCCAGACTGCATGTTTCAGCTCCTTCCACAGATGTTCAATAGGATTTAGATCAGGGCTCATAGAAGGCCACTTCAGAATAGTCCAATGTTTTGTTCTTAGCCATTCTTGGGTGTTTTTAGCTGTGTTTTGGGTCATTATCCTGTTTGAGGACCCATGACCTGCAACTGAGACCAAGCTTTCTGACACTGGGCAGCACATTTCGCTCCAGAATGCCTTGATAGTCTTCAGATTTCATTGTACCCTGCACAGATTCAAGACACCCTGTGCCAGATGCAGCAAAGCAGCCCCATAACATAACCGACCCTCCTCCATGTTTCACATTAGGTACAGTGTTCTTTTCTTTGGATGCTTCATCTCTTCGTCTGTGAACATAGAGCTGATGTGACTTGCCAAAAAGCTCCAGTTTTGTCTCATCTGTCCAAAGGACATTCTCCCAGAAGCTTTGTGGCTTGTCAATATGCATTTTGGAAAATTCCAGTCTCGCTTTTTTATGATTTGGTGTCCTCCTGGGTCGTCTTCCATTAAGTCCACTTTGGCTCAAACAGTGACGGATGGTGCGATCTGACACTGATGTACCTTGACCTTGGAGTTCACCTCTAATCTCTTTGGAAGTTGTTCTGGGCTCTTTGGTTACCATTCGTATTATCCGTCTCTTCAATATGTCATCAATTTTCCTCTTGCGGCCACGTCCAGGGAGGTTGGCTACAGTCCCATGGACCTTAAACTTCTGAATAATATGTGCAGCTGTAGTCACAGGAACGTCAAGCTGCTTGGAGATGGTCTTATAGCCTTTACCTTTAACATGAAGGTCTATAATGTTCTTTCTGATCTCCTGAGACAACTCTCTCCTTAGCTTTCTGTGGTCCATGTTCAGTGTGGTACACACCATGATACCAAACAGCACAGTGACTACTTTTCACCCTTTAAATAGGCAGACTGACTGATTACAAGTTTGAAGACACCTGTGATGCTAATTACAGGACACACCTTAGTTTAACATGTCCCTATGGTCACATTATTTTACATCTTTTCTAGGGGTACCATCATTTTTGTCCAGGCCCGTTTCATTAGTTTGTTTTTTAAAATGATTCTGTTGAACCACAATTCAAAAACAATGTCTGATTTTCATTAGTTCATTTTCAGTACATTTTTATTTATTATTACTTTTGTCAGTTTCAAGTTATTTCAGTGACCATTGTGGGTTTTTCTTTCTTTAACGGAAGGGTACCAACAACTTTGCCTACGTCTGTATGTTTATAGTTTGTGTCTTTGTTGTCAATGTATAGAGGTGCTTTGAAATTCACTGACAGCCAGCGTGACATACCTTTCATGTATGACATCATACTCTGGCAGTAAACTCTGATTGTGTTGCTTTACTAAAAGATCTGAGCGCTTTCTACACCGTTGTCATTAACACTCGCGACTCTTCTTCCCAAACAGCATAAAAGAAGCGGTGACTTTCATCAACGCGATTGATGTGAACAAGTTCTCCAGGCTGATCTCCCGCATCATACAAAAGCTTCATCTAAAGGTAAAGAGACGGCACACTGTTATCTGTGCCAAAGACAAGAGGCTTTTGAGGCTTTTGCTGCAAAGCTGTAGTGCCAGAGAGAGCAGTGCATGCATAATGACTGACTGGAGCATCAGTCACACTCGGCTCTAATGAATGCACACACATGCCTGGCCCTGTTGATCATGCTGGTTTTTCCACAAGACCTGGCTGGCTGTCAAGGTGTCAGTCATTCACTCCAAGAACAATGTGTTTGTTTAGTTCTATTTTTTGATTTTCTAAGAGAAAGTAATACACCTTTGTTTGATGATAATAATAATAATATATAATGTAATAGACAATATGACATGTGATAGCAGCATCAAAAGCACAGGTGTTACCAGTAAGATTAATACCCGACTGTTTCGCATGATTGCTCACTGACATGGCTTCCTGTTACACTACATTAGAATCGAGCCATTATTAATATCATTAGTTTAATTTGTGCTTTTCCTGCTCTGACAAGCCAAAATGTCTGCTGTGAAAAGTTCTATTCACACCAGGTATAAACCCCCTTAACTCTATTATTGTTGTCCAAAATGTCAGATTAATTTTGAATGGTTGCACATAATATGCTGGCTTCTGACACCCACATAATCTATTCTAAAGCTGTTTTTATTTTGAACATTTCAGAATCAGAAAGCAGGTAGTTCTCGAAAACAGGGATTTTTTTTCCAGGATCTTTCCACATTAACACAGTTAATTATGTTTTCTACACAGGGAGAGAGGACATTCAGTGAAGAGGAGGAAGAAAAACTTCAGGCTGCCCTCTCATTGGATAAACAGACTCTCAATCTAGTCCTGGAGACGGCTGCCTTTATACTAGAGCAGGTGAGGAGTGGTCATCTGACATTTGATAGATATACACTTTATTAATTCCAGCGGGAAATTTCACTGTTACAACAGCTTAGCAAAAAAGACAAAAATAATGTGCAAAAAAACCATACAATATCTTATCAATATACAAAACTTAGCAATAACGATAATTTAGCAATATACAATATTGTTGACAGTAGAAGATTTATTTTACTGTAGATATATACAGTACATGTGCAATGCTGTGAAGTGGACATAGTGCAAGTAGTGCAAAAATAAATGTTAAATGAAATAAGTGCAGTTATGAGTCAGATCATTCAAAGGGAGGTGAAAAGGTGTATGAGTCCAGGGTGAGAAAGTTAGTTTTAGTCTTTAGGAGGCTTCACCTCCCAACCCCCTTTGTCCTGACTCAGAGGGGACTGGTTGTACAGTGAGACGGCAGCTGGTAGGAAATATCTCCAGTAGCGGCCCTTATCACAGCGGAGCAGTATCAGTTTCTTACTGAAAGTGCTCCACTGTTTGACCAGGAGGTCATTAAGAGGATGTGATGTGTTTTCCATGATGCACCAGTTTGTTTGTTACATTTACAGTTTGTTACATTATTGTAAGGGTTTTACCTGATTTGTGTTTATAATGTGATTGTGAAACATGGTAAGTTTGCTAGGTTGGAGTTCTTTGTATGATAACTCTTTGTTTTTGAAGAATATTCATTATTTTTAATGGCTCACCATTAGGCAAGATGGAGGAGGCCAAGTTAGAAAAAAGTTTTGTATGGAGATTTACATTGCTTTAGATGTGGGAAAGAAGAAATATGATGACTCTAACCCAGTTAAATATGTTGTTTCAGTGCAGACAGAAATTGTCCACTTTATATTTACCTCCAGGGATTGTTTTCATTACACAGCAGCATTTAACTGAGACAAATAATCAGAAAAAAAAAAAAAAGATTATACCTGCTGCGCAGTTGTGGGTTAGGGCTGAGCATTTTGAAAAAGAAGAAGAAGAAGGAGGAAGAAGAAAAAAGGAAGAGGAGGAAGACAAATGAGAAGTACAGGACGGTCCATCATCATTAATCCTTTTAAGGCATTAGCATGTTCGTTCTGCCTCGATCGGGTCTCGAACTCACAACTTCAGACCCCAAAGGCAAGTCACTATCTTGGTGACCTTACTGTAAAAAAAGTGAATGTTATTATCTACAGTGAATGTGCAGGTGCTCCCAAGAGACCATTTATGTCTGCATCACTTTGCCTGCCATGGTCATGAAAAGAGACAAATGACCACAGCTGACCAAATCTCTGGTTGAAATTGTATATTAAGTGCATATTTTAAATAACACAGTATGTGGAGACATCTGATAAGACCCTCACTATAAGAAAGTAAGAGCGATAGAAATTGGCATGTAGCTTTTGTGCCTGTTAGTGTGGATCATGTTGTGAGCCCTATTCTCCAGCTGGGGTCACTGTTGTATCATGAATTGTTGTTGTACTGCAGCAGTCTTGAACATTGGGGGTAAATGGGATCGTAAGAGTGATCTGTTACACCCCGTAAGACATGGTGGTTAATGGTAGAATTTGATATAAAGTTACTACTCTAACCTGTACCTCCTCTCCTCTGTAGGCAGTGTATCATAATGTAAAGCCAGCCTCTCTGCAGCAGCAGCTGGAGGCGGTTCATCTAAACCCAGACAAGGCGGAGGTGTTCTCTCAAACCTGGGCCACAACTGGACCTGAGATGGTGGAGAAACTAAAACACAGTACCTTTGCCCCAAAGAAGGTAAGAATAATAAACGGTCCTTTTTACCATCAGACTGTTTTTCAGCTCTAACTCTGAACCTTACCTACACCTACCATGGCAAACCTAAAGCTAAAGCTGACCATGTTTCTAAAGATGAATCCTCTGCCAGACACTGTAATTATAGCCCACTTTTCACAGTTTTATCCCTTTTGAACTGAGCACTGTTTTGTAAGAACAGAACACTATAGTCACTTGATACTAAATTGAGAATCAACATCCGACAATCCATATTAAGACTGACCTGCTTTTGCGTGAATTCATTCCAGCTGTTTGGAATACAAAGAGCTCTTTCACAGCTCACACAAGTTGTCACATAAATTTTAAAAACGTGTTCCTCTCTATAAGTTGATTAAGTACTGACACTTCAAACAACATTCCTTACAAAGTCAAGGGAATTAAGATCTAACACTGAGTAAATACGCAGCATGTACGCATCAGTCACATTACGCTGGAGATGTTGCTGCTTTCATACATGAAGACATCTCACCTGCGTGGGTCTCGCAAGTCATCTCTCTTGGCCCCCCTTGAATTTGTTGTTGCCAGCAGAAGGCCGTGACAGCCGTTGATCCTCCAGGCGACCTCTACTGCTTTGACTTTATACCTCACTTTTTTCCATTGAATAGAAAACAGTGTTTTGTTTTTTGTCATTTCTCAGACTTTGAGTAAGATCTTAGGCTTTTACAGGATTTATACATTTGCCATTGAAACCAGTTAACGCACTACTAGCCACCTTATTGTTCCTTGATATGTCATAAAATACTCGCTGTCCCACTAGTGGTACCATATCAATTAAACACTGATCCAACTAGAGGTTAACTATGGAGAGAAATTAGTCTCTACCCTGGTGACAAATGCACGTTTTATGATCCACAAATAACAAACAAGATTTGCAAATGTATATTATGATCTGTGGGTAATGTATCAGTGTTCACAAATGGATTTTCCAATCCACAAATAAATACCAACCAATTTGAACAAATGCAAAACAATGAGACCAAAAAAATAAATGTTAGACTTGTTAGCTTTGTGATCAATAAGTCAGTCAATAAGTCATTACCAGTGGTGGAAGAAGTACTCAGAACTTTTATTTAAGTAAAAGTACAAATACCACAGTCTAAAAATACTCCATTAAAAGTAAAAGTCCTGAATTCAGAATGCTCATTAAGTAAAAGTACAGAAGTATTAACAGCAAAATGTACTGAAAGTATCAAAAGTAAAAGTAGTCAGTATGCAGAAGGGCTCCTTTCAAAGTGTTGTATTATTATAAAATATTATATAATTTTTTGATCACTAACAAATACATATTAAGTAGCAGAAAATGGAAATACTCAAGTTAAGTACAAGCACCTCAAAATTGTACTTAAGCACAGTACTGGAGTAAATGTACATTCCACCACTGGTCATAACCGAAAAATACCAAGGCACACTGTTTTGCAAAAATCAATAGTCTTTGATAAATGGGTTTAGCGCCTGCTCGTTTCAACTCTTCTTCATAGCATGTAAAAATAAGTTGCAACTCACAAATATACCAAGGCTGGTGTCAGCTGCCAGGCAATTGTAATCAGGGTAGCACTGGATAATTGACACAGGTGCATTCAAGCAGGTAGGTGTGTACATAATCAGGTCAATTCTACCAAGGCATCAGTATCTTTAAAGTCTCTGAACACCCACTCAGGTGTTTTCAGTTCTTCTGGCTGATTAGACTTCTGGTTGTAGGTGGGTCGAGCTATGATGAGAATATATTAGGTCACAAATCTTCATCTACCAATAAGAATGATAAAGGTGCAATTTGTCCTGCCCTAACAGGTGCAACAAAACTATAACAGTAGACTAACAGGAAGATGTTGATCAATTAGTCTGTACACGCCCACACAGTCCTGAGCAGAGGTCTAATCAACCAGGTTAAGTGAAAACACCTGTGTGGAGGTTCAGAGGCTTTAAGGTTACCAAATAATCACAGACATTCACATGGAGAAATATGTACACAGCAACACACTCATATTAAAATAGAAAATATATAATATAGATGAACAAAATGTCTAAAAATATTTTTGTTTTTTTGTATTTATTTCGTACACAGATCACCTGACATGTGTGGGTTAGGTTATATTTGTGTGTGTAGAGTTCTTGAGAACTGTGAAGAAATGTGTTATTTATAAGGCCGGGTTCGCAGAAGTCTCATCTTCATAAAATAGGAACACAAAAGTGAGAGTCACAATTTCACATAAATAAGCGGACAATAAGTCAGAAAGTCCGGAACAAATCAGAGCTGCAACTATTAGCTGATTAATCAGTTAGTTCATTGATTGAAAATGAATCACAACTATTACAATAATGGATTCATTGTTTTAATTTTTCGAGCAAAAATGTCAAACATTTGATTACAGGTTGCCTCTCTCCGTCTTACATTATCGTAAA
Organism: Sebastes fasciatus; assembly: GCF_043250625.1. NCBI lineage: Eukaryota > Metazoa > Chordata > Actinopteri > Perciformes > Sebastidae > Sebastes > Sebastes fasciatus. Next base: position 7,077,929 of record NC_133800.1, read on the forward strand.
CTGAATATTTTTTGGGTTTCGAACTGTTGATGACAGTTGATGACATCACTGTGTACTCTGGGATATTGTGATGTTTTATAGACCACATGATTAATTGATTAATGGCTAAAATAATCAGCAGATTGATCAATAATGAAAATAGTCATTAGATGCATCCCTAGAACAAATACAAAAAATGCCTCTAAGTTACGGAGAAAAGGTCAAAAAGTAGAAATTTTTTAACCGTTTGATTGGCAGTGCTATATATTTGCATATTTTCATTTACGATAATTATAATAAAGTTAATTAACATTTATCAAAATCAACAATTACAGTGTTTTAAACATAAAATAATATGAACTAGAATGGCACTCGGAGAGCGCAGACCTCCGCCCCCCTCTCCGTTCAGCTTGCGCCATCATCCACGTGTTTTGTTGTTTATGTTGAGATCAGCTGTACGTAGCGGAGCATCGTAAAACACTTCATTCAAACTGGACAGAAACTAAATAAAACTCACCTAAACCGTTGTCGTTACTCTTTCCAACAATCACCAAGTGTGCTTTGGTCGAACTCAACTTTAATTTCACAGAGTTTAATGTGAAAAAACTCCGATTCTACAGTTGTTCCCACCCCACCCCGCTCTCTCTCTGTCCCTCTCTCTGAAGGAAGAAGGCGGGGTCATGCGTCATCAACACGGCATCAGTTACACTGCGCATGTGTTATACCCAGAGGTCTTAATGTTCTGGCTGATCGTAATGCTTAAAAAAATTCCTGAATCCGGATCATCATCCGGGTCACCACCAAAATCTAATGGATTGTTCATTGTGCCATACTCCACCCCTCCATCACGGACTTTTGGAGTAATCCTCCAAACGGACAAACAGACAAACCAACAAACCAACGCCGGTAAAAACCTAACCTCCTTCCTAGGCCTTCGGCCTTGGCGGAGGTAATAATCAAGCAACGGTGAAAAATCCAGGTCAAATAGCAAGAATATAATGACGAAAATAGACTAATAAAATATAAATACTCTAAACACAGAAATATATACAAATATACATATTTCTTTAGAAATTCTGCTTCCACTAATATTTTGAGAAAAGTGCCACCTTAAAGTTTTTCTTTGAAAATGTGTCTAGGGCATTTATTAAATTGAAGTTGAGAAAGATATACTGACTCCATCTGTGTGTTGCAGCTGGAGTATGTCGGCTGGCAGTTGAACCTGCAGATGGCCCAGTCCAGCCAAGCCAGACTGAAGTCTCCCAGTGCTGTCCTCCAACTGGGGCTCCGCAGTGAAGACTCTGAGGTGTGAACACACACACACACACACACACAGTCTGCGTACATACATAGCGTACACGCCTGTCATTAGTTTTCTTGCTCTGCTTCTCTTACCATTCACACTAACTGGTTAAAAATAAAATCTTTATTATCCTCTGTAATCACACAGAGGATGTTCTGTGTTTGTGCCAAATGAGAAGCATCTCCAATCTGTCCCTCTTTCTGTGCTAATAGATGCTAATCCCATCGGTGTCTGTCTTGACCCAGAGGTAGACGCACATCTGGCTCCGGAGTAACTGTAGTGTAAAGACCAGAGATCAGGGAGCTTGTTATCTGAAACCTCCAGGGCGTCTTTGTTCTCTTGAGAGACTTTCTCTGTAGCTACAATTGGACAGTATGTGCATTTATTGGAGGGTTGTCATTAAACTGTATCCAGTTATGCACAGTATCCAGACTTGTTTACAATCTGTTTTAAATTTAATCTAGACGTCTGCCTTATTGAGGTCATTAATGATGCTATATATGGATTCCTAATTTACATTCTTAATACTCTGTCTTTGCATATAGTCAATTAAAAACAACGTATTACATAAAGGATTTTGTTTTGCGGCATCCTAATGAAGCCTTGCCCTAAATATGTGTGTGTGTGTATGTATGAAAGGAAAACACTAAGGAACATGATTCAAATATGTTTTGTGACTTTCAACTGTAGCATCTCCCTGATCTCATTCATTTGTATTCAGTCGAGTTTTTTTGGATCCCAATTAGCTAATGCTATGTAGTTACTCTAATAGCTGAGACCTCATGAGCCTCCCTCACTCATTTCTTTCTTTTCCACTGGGAGAACGATTGCTCTGTTGCTGTATCAAACGGAGTGCGAGCTCAGTCGGCTGTTTATTTTTTCACAATAAATGATTTTCAGCCTTTGAAGTATGTGATTAGATTGCAATCCTTTATCCAGACTTAATGTTGTGATTCTTCTAATAACCTCAAATACACCCACATACTTGGTGAGATAAGACGAATCAAGGGCTGCTGATGCTTTGACAAATATTTGAAATATATTCCGCAGATTGTAAATGCACAGGACTGCTGTTTGTTGGCATGGATACCGGAAATTTTAGTAAGAAAAAAGACTGGTCTCAAAATGGTGAAACTGATTATCCCCCAAGCCTGGATAGTGTTGTTCCAGCTGACTAGTCAAGTGTCTTTCTTGCACACTGCTTTGTATTCAGTCCCTAGAGAATGCCGGCTCAGCCTAAACGTGGAATTAGGCATGACATATTCAAATTGCTGCCGTAAATGTGGGCCTATAGGCGTAAGCTATAAAAAAATATATGTTCTTCTTTATCTTCGTGACTGCGACAGCAGTTGGATTTTTTTTTGTTCTGGACAATTTTCTGCTGTATTGTCCCTAGGCTAGCAGAAGAGGCATTAATTTATTTAAATCCACTTACACAATTCCCCTTGTGGGAGGCAATAGCTGCGGGGGGGGGCTAAAACAAAGCTGGTTAGAAGTGTAGAGGGATCAACTTCTCTGAACATTATTGCGGTGCACATCCTCTGGTGACCTGCAGGGGGCACTGTTGCCTCACAGGTTGGAAAGCATCCCTCAGGGCCAGTAAAGTATCTGAGAGATGGATAGGATACCTCGTTTAACTTTGCATTAAGGCGGTTTGAGTGTGCGCACAGTTATTTTTTTAATTTCCATCGGTGTTTTCAGATTAGAGTTTCCTGACAGTAAGTTTGTTTTCTTCCAATTGCTCAGCGCAACTTCTGCAATGTCAAAACACTGCGATGACTGAGAAGTAAATTAGTTGCGAGTAGCAGTGAAATTCAGCTGCAAGTGTCATACTAATTACAAGGCAGATTTATAACATCCTCACTGCTAACTGTCTAAAAGAGAGGGGAAGAAGGCAAAACGGCAAGAAGGAGAAATTAGAGGATTAAAGGTGATGGGGGGTCAGGGGAGAGGAGGAGGGGATATATGAGGGGAGAGGAAGAAGAGGTGAAAACAAATACGAAAGCACATGGGGAGTAAAATAATGAAGATGAAGAGGATAAAGGAAAGAAAATGAAAGAAAAGGAGAGGAAGGCGAGGGTGGCCGTCTGTATATTATTGATCGCTTGGAACCCAAGTGGAGAGTCAGAGACTCTCCCATCTGACCAGCCTCCTGCTTCATTAACACTCTCCCCGAGGAGGAGGAGGAGGAGGAGGAGGACTGCCAGGGAGCTTCACATCACACCAAACAATATGTGACATACAGTATATCGACAGTACAGTGGAGGAGATGTTAGAAGACGCACTTGGACAAATAAGAGGACGGCATTTTAGGATATTTAGATTTGTTATTGTTTTCATTGAAGCTTTATTGTCAGGGGATTTCTTTCATAACATTCCCCCTCTGCCTCCAAAACAACATACTGTATATTGAAATTATAGATCACTGTTTTCTGCTTCCATGCAGCAGTCAGTATAGCACCCCCACCCAGGAGAGCTGCTATTTCCCTAAACTGAATTTGTATCGGCTTCGGTGGAAAGTTGCTGTACTGAGGAAGCACTGCAGTACATGGGCGCACAGGTAGAAATGTCCTCACACCAACTCCGTAAATGTTTCAAGAGCTCTAGTATATCCTCATAAGGATGGGTAGGAATGGCCTCATTCATTGTAGGTGTGACATGAGACCTGTTGCACAGCTTGTTTTCTTATCCCAAAGGAGAAGCAGCCGAGACAGAAAAAGACTTAAGTGATCTGCTGCCAGAAGGAAAAAAGGGATCTGAACATGGAATGGGAGGAAGAATATGAGGATGCATGGGAAGGTGATAAGAAGGACGAAGGATAGAGGAAAGAGGCTGAGGAAAACTGGAGGATGACAGTGGGAAAGGATGAAGGCGACAATAAAGATGAAACATGTGGAGGAGAGTGGGGGATTTGTGTAAATGTCCTTCGCAGTTCATTGTGTTCATGTGAACTATGGATTAATGGCTGTATAGTGGTGGTAATAATAGTAGTATGGGATGTCTCTTCACCTCAGGCATATACAGTTGTAGTTAATGATGTGCAGAGTTTCATCCACACACAGAAAACATCAAGAATCTGTGCTTGTATCTGTGTTTTAAAATGGTTTTCGCAAAGCACGCCATCCAGACTCTAGATTATTATTATTATTTTCCAACTGCACAGACCTTGAAATAGAAGTACACAATTTACCCATTTTAATTCGGAGGTGTGTCGTCTACAGAGGTTTGGTCTTTGTGGGATAAAGCTGTTCTCGAAGAGAAGCAAGTAAAAACAGCAATCCATGGCTTTCTGCCTTCTACCTGGTATCAGTCGGCAACTTCTGGTTCTGAAAAGTGAAACCAATGCTGAAGTGCCTTAAACTTGCGTTCTTTCTAATAGCCAGCAGGGGGCGACTCCTCTGGTTGCAAAAAAAAGTCTGATTGTATAGAAGTCTATGAGAAAATGACCCTACTTCTCTCTTGATTTATTACCTCAGTAAACATTGTAAACATGAGTTTATGGTCTCAATCGCTAGTTTCAAGTCTTCTTCAATACAGCATGATGTTTATTTAGTAAATTATGGTCCCATTTAGAGTCAAATAGACCATAAAGCAGAGGATGCTTTGGGGCGTGGCTACCTTGTGATTGACAGGTTGCTACCACGGTGTTGTCCGGTCTGGGTGTTGTCTGTATTTTCATCCTATAGCTTTAACCCTTTCACAGTGTGTTTTCAGTTCATGAAAGTTAATTGTAACATTTCGGTCACCTGGAAATGTCTTATTCAGAGTTCGGTTGTACTTAGCTCCACCCTCTCGTGTCACTTCTGGTTGCAAAAATCAAGATGGCGACGGCCAAAATGCTGAACTTTAGGCTTCAAAGCCATAGTCCACAAACCAATGGGTGACGTCACGGTGACTACATCCACTTCTTATATACAGTTTGGTATTGGTGAACCTTCTTCTCTTGGCTGCTGGAGCACAAACACGGCTCTTTTACGTAACATTTTAGGTTGTTGTGTAGTTAACGCCTCACTTTATACTTTTTCTGTGCTGCTTACGCTCTCTTGCTGAGGACAAGAGAATATGACGCAAGAGATAAAAACCGAGACAAAATTATTGATTTTGTAGGTTTAGATGTTTGCTTCTGTGGCAAAATCAGCAAGAAATATACACACCACAGCTCCCTGCAATGGGGTTGAACAAACCTGAGTAGTGGAAGCCTGAATGATTGGACGGCGATTTAAGTCTTTCCAACCGAAATTTCTGATTAAGCTACTCATTGCAAGCTAACATTTTGAGATTTAGTGGTGGTAAGACAATCATTGTTGTTTTGTGATCAACTTTTTCTCGAACATTCTAAACATTATAACATACAACACAAATAGGCCTGAGGAGAACAAGCAAATAATAGCTAAAAATAAGACTAAAATAATAAGAGGGACATTATGAATTAAACATTAAATATATGATCGAGGTAAGCGTAATGGCCACTAGTCATATTTAAAAATATTTGTCCACAGAATCAGCAGCTAGACATAAATAATAGATTCAGTTGCACCATTAATTTGTGCAGTAGAAAGCTCCAGGTACAGTATTTGACAGACAGAAAAGAACACATTCAATGTTTGATGGAGAGATAATGAGGAGGCTTTTAATGAGTGGATATCATATTCTTTGCAGTACCTAAAACAGCTGGCACAGTCTGTCTTTGTTGTTTTAAAATGCTGGATGATATGGTTGTGGGCACCATTATGGACTACAGTTGACATTATACTGTAAGAGATACCTTTTTCCAGAAAGATGCTACAGGCAAACATCCCGTATCGTGTGGAGGAAAGTACCAGGGGCCGTCATTGGGCATAGGCTGCAAAAGGAGTCATCTAGCTCGATGGTTCACAACCTTTTTGGCTTGTAAACGAGATGTAAAAGTAAACTCAAAACCCCTCATCAGAGGTCACATAGTTTTATCAACTGTGAGCACCTTAAAGGTACTTATCAATAGTCGGTGTATTACCTAGAGTAGATGGCGGTGGGCACACGCCCAGTTTGGAGAAACAGACAGGAGTTACTGCATGGAAGCAAAGCAATGCACTTGGGTGCCCCAAGCTCATCACAGTCTTTTACATACGGTAGGAGTACAGTACACTCAAAGGAGTCGCAAGAAGAACAAAAACATTTTTCTGCTCCTTCTTTGGGGGAAATATTTTGCTTTTTTTAATGTAAAATCATAGCTTATCCTCTTAAAGCCTCTAAAAGCTTTGCTTAAAGGGATAGTTTGGATGTTTTGAAGTGGGGTATGAGGTACTTATCCATAGTCAGTGTATTACCTACAGTAGATGACGGTGGGACGTGCCCAGTTTGGAGAAACAGACAGGAGTTACTGCATGGAAGCAAAGCAATGTACTGCTGTGGACGGGGGTCACCTAAAAGAAAGGCCCACCTAAAAGAAAAAATCAATATGCTATATTTGAAATATTTTCCCCGCTTTACCTTGACGTCAAACAGCCCTTTCCGACGGGGAGCTGAAGTCGTTGTATCCATCTGAGCTCTCGCCAAAGCCACCGGACTCGATTGAAAAATAGAGGGGGATTGCTCCATCGGTTAGTTTGTTTGTGCTATTATATGAATTTGGTGAATCTGAACGAACTAGAGTCACACAATAACACAAACAAACTAACTGATTAAGGCAGCAAGGTAAAATTACAGTTTTTTTTCAATGGAGTCTGGTTGCTTTGGCGAGACCATAGATAACGGCTTCAGTTCCACGGTGGTAACGTAGACTGCATAGCTGTGTCACGGCAAGGTAAATATTCTAAATATAGCGAACACTTAAACTGATATAGATTTTTTTTTAGGTGAGCCTTTCTTTTAGGTGGTTAAAATGTGTTTTGCTGCCGGCCCTGTCCGCAGCAGTAACATTGCTTTGCTTCCATGCGGTAACTCCTGTCTGCTTCTCCAAACTGGGGGCGTGCAGACCGTCATCTACTGTAGGTAATACACTGAATATGAATAAGTACCTCATACAACCCCACTTCAAAACATCCAAACTATCCCTTTAAGCAAAGCTTTTAGAGGCTTTAAGAGGTAAAGCTATGATTTTACATTAAAAAAGCAAATATTTCCCCCAAAGAAGGAGCGGAAAAATGTTTTTGTTCTTCTTTTGCGACTCCTTTGAGTGTACTGTACTCCTACCGTATGTAAAAGACTGTGATGAGCTTGGGGCATCCTGAATGTGTGGTGAAACAGAGTGCTGTCTCACTCTCTCGCTCTCTGTTCTTTCCTTCTGTGTCCCTCCACCACTATTGTTTTAGCCCTCTTTTTTCCACACAGTATCCATCTTCTTTTTAATTCATAAACATGCAAGTAGACACTCTGATGTCGCTTTGATGAGAGTTGAAGTCCCTTGCCAGTCATGGTGTCTCTCTCTTTCTGTCCTGTGGCATTAGAATGAGCCACTGCTCCGCCGACCCAGAGTAGGGTGACATGTATAATACAGAACATCCACTTGCAAGGCAGCCGCCGCCGATTTCAATATTTATTGTGGACACGCTAGGCCGCAGAGGCACGGGGTAAGAGCTGGTGAGCTAATGTAGCTTCCACATGCTGGCTCTGACTTCAAAGGATATGTTTAACTGATAGCAGAGAGACTTGATGAGAATTGATACGGCAACGCTCTTTTGAGTTTCAAACCGCAAAAGGGGGAAAAAAATGAACTAAATGCAGCTTCAGGACAAAATCCCAAACTGATTTTTCTTGTTTCTCCTACGGCCCTCGAACATTCAATCAAAATTTGTGAGCAAGGACAGCTTTCTCCCAGAGCGGGAGTCCCCAATTTACTTGGTAGGACACTAAAGTTGATAGTTGATAGTGAACTTGAGAATGACTTTGTAGACTGCTGTGGCATTTTGATTCAAATAATAACACCCAAATACTTGTTTCATTCCCAGTCCTTCAGTTTCTAGCTTCTCAAATGTGAGGATTTTCCGTTTTTGTCTGTTTTGTGTCATTTGAAATTGAATATGTTTGGGTTTTAGGCTTTTAGCCAGACAAAACAAGAAATTTAAAGACTGCATGTTGGGCCTTTTTCACACTTGCTCACACGTTGTGTACTAATCGATTCATTTATTGTTAAAAAACTTGTCAAGAGGTTAGTTGCCAACCCGTTCTCACTCACAGCTCGTCAAATTCCGCCATTTGGTAAGTGCCCCTCGGAATCGGAAACCGACGCATGGAGGCACCCTTTAGCGTCAGTATGTACTTCATTTTTCAGGGCGGGTGGGAGCGGCTGCTGGATGGGTCAAACAAACACAAGACTTTCAACCAGGAGACCAGTGTTCGGAACCCGTGTGAATTTAAAAGTAACGTTGACTTATTTTGTCACGTCAGTCTTTAGTATCGTGACTCATCGGTATCGCAGTCCTGTGAGTCGTTAGTCAGTGAAGTTAACGTCAACCACAACCGTTTCCTAATCCTAACTAAGTGGCTGTGCTGCCTAAACCTAACTTTCTGTGAATACGGAAGTTTATTTTGAAAGGACACTATGCATGTAACAAGCGTATATATTTACATGCCGTCCCTGACACTTCCAAAAGTAACGCAAGAGGGGTACCCCGTGCGTTGGTCTCTGATGCCGAGGGGCACTGACCAGGCGCCGGTATTTGACGAGTTGTGAGTGAGAATATGTTGTAGTTGCAGCCTTACTCCAACCCTTTACACGGAGGTCAGAGGTTAAAGGTCAGGGTCAGTACCTCTAAGCTGGTAGAGATACTGTGTTTGACTCCAGGTTATTTCTGTATACTTACAGGCAATGATTTTTTAACTCAGAGGCTTGTGTCCTGGACGTTTGGGTCAATGTCTCGTCTCCCTTTTGCACCGTCTCGACTTTTTCCAATACAAATTAAATTAAAAACTGAACTTTACTGCATCTTAACTGAACGCAGTTCTTTATTAAATGTCACAACCAAATCAATATATTGAAACTCAAAACTGTAATTTAATTTCTTGTAACCCCTGAAACAAGAAAATAACGCTTCTTTTCCTCGCTGTTCATGATGGATATGATGCCAAGTATGCTTTCAGTAAAATGTGGGACTTAAAGAATAGTTCCAGCTGTATCTTGTTTCATAGTTTCTCTTAGGAGGAGCAGTGTCTGTAAGCATGATAGAAGCCCTGCTGTTAATTGTGCTCATTCATACACAAGTGCTTCTGAATTGTCAGAAAGATCATATTTCTGCCAGATCAGTCGTCTTCTTTGACTCTTTCGCAGTTACATTATTCTATCTCAACACATGCTTCTTTTTCCAGCATCTTCCTTTTTTTTTCATCGATCCCAAAAATAAACGTCACAACGCAGTCCTTCCTTTCTATTCATTTATTATTGTGACTTATTCATGAGCGGATCCTCCATTTTGTGTCAAGTTGTCCCCAGCTAGCTCCGAATTATAAGCCAACGTTATTCTAGTTTGTGGGAACCTGCTTGTTTTTTTGTTATCAAAGCATCAGACATGAAAGACTTTTCTTCTTGTGATTCTAATTTATTTTTCTCTGTTCTGGCTTACAGCACCAGCGCTGTAATCACGGAGGAACGGAAGCTCTTTTGTTTGAGAGCATACACACTCGCGCGAAAAACACGCAGGCATGTACACACTCGCTCGCACAAATTGAGCCCTCCAAGTGAAGGCTGTGACTTTTATTTATTAACACTGTGTGATGAGGAATGCAATTAAGCATCCTATTTTGACTTATGCGAGGAGGTGCTGTGATCAGAGGGTCCCCGAACATCCCTCCTTGCCTCACGTGTCTCCGTCAAAGCGGCATCACGAGCAGCAGGCCAAACTTTGAACACAACTCAAAGCTCCCCTGACGAGTTACGTAAAGCCCCGTTCCTGCACTCCCACATGCTCTTGTCATGTAAACCCAACAAACAACACACCCAGAGTTGATCCAACCTTTTCATTGATCATTTGAGGGATTACATGGCCCCCGATCAATATATTGGAGAGCTCTGATGTAAAAGCTGCCATGTTCAAATCCTTCGCACCGAGCCACCCACCAGCCGGGAGGGACAAAGGCAGCTTTGTCTCAATCTCTACTTGCCTTGCTCTACATGTCCCAAGATGCTTTGTTGCTTTGTGTGCACATCTTTTTAAGGGTCTCCCTTTCTCTCTCCATCTCTCTCTCTCTGTCTCTTTCTCCATCTCTCCCTCGCCCTCCCCCTTTCCCACTGGTGATTTGTTTTTCTCCTGTGGGATTTGGGATCCCATTCATTGAGAGCGCATTGTTCGGCTCTTATCCATTCCAGAGGATGGGCCCCGAGAGGCAGAATGGGTGACTGTGGGTGCTCTTGTCTCTCCCTTCTCCCTCCCTCTCTCTCCCCCCTACTCCTCGCCCTCCCCACTCCTTGCTCCTTGCCATACGATGATGTCATGGCTTTTATTTTCCTCCGGGGGTACCCATTGATTCTCTCTCCCTATTACACACTCTCTATATCTCCCTCTCCCACCCCCCCCACCTTCCCTAACCTCCACTCCTGTTTTTCCTCCCGACAGTCCCTTTCCCCAGATTCTTTTGCCTCTCAAAAGGCGCCTGGGGGATTTAGGGATGTTTGGATGTTGTTTCGCACACCCACGCTACACGCTTGACACCCAGATAGGGAAGCCATCAACCCCGCAAATCCAAACTCCCATTTAAATCTCAATGATTTAACATCCCTCTTTTATTCTCCCAATCCTGTGATCAGCTTTTATTTCTCTCTGGTTTATTCAGCCTGTTTTGTTTCGCACCCAGTTTGTGAAGTAATCATTAATCCCCCCCGATAATGTGGTGCCATTTTGCACCATAGCCGGTAGCGAGATTTTCAGATGTGCATGTGTTTTTTTCCTGTCTTTCAGTTTTTATTTTAGAGAGGCTGCTCTGCCTCTTGGCTGAACTATGCCGGGGTGAGAAATCTATTTCAGTTTAAACAAGACGCACTGATTGCAGAAGCACAGAGCCAAATCGCTTCCATTCATTCCAGTGAAAGTGGGCTGATAGGCATACATGGAGTAAAAAGGCTGTTTTTTTTTTTTTTTATTCAAATGCCAGATATTTTTTAATAATGCAGATATGTTATCACATCATGTACAGGTCTCGGTATTTATTCATGTGGTTTTGATTATTGTAGCATTCTTTTGTTTTCTGAATTGTGCTGCATTTCATGTTGACGACAGTTGTCTTTGTCTGCTTGCATCGCGCTGTGACGGGATATAATGGCAATGAAAGGATATGAGCTTTAGGCTTCTCCCTTTCCCTGAAATAATGATTATAATGAGTGGGTTGGAGCCTGGCACTGTTGTCATCCGACATGCAATGATAGGGCACAGAGTGCTTCCTCCGCCTGTATCAACAAATTGTCACCAGTGTCGTACTGAACGCCCAGCCTCTTTCATGTTACACTGGTGTTTGACTGTTTGGTTGAAAGGTAAAGTATTGCTTTGGAAAAATGGTCTCTAGGCTCAGAGCGGCATGTGTTTGGTACCTGCCACATAGGGCTGGGTATTGATTTTTTTTTGGTACTGATACCTTTTATACATTACACCGTATCTTTCAATACATTACAGGAGCTTCAGTCCTCAGTGTCTCCACAGGTGTGTAGGTCACAGTGCTCAGAGCAGAATACACAATCGCTGTAGCCACGCACGTAAAAGTGAAGAAAATTGTCTTGAAGCGTAGAAATGTATTTTGGGTTGCGGCTGCGAGCGTAAAGCGAGAGTGAAGCGCCAAATATAGTGGCTGTGTTTAGATGGCTGTATTGATTAAAATAGAAGCGGCTGAAACCTCCTGTGTAGACAAGACTATAGAATATAAACAGGATTTTCTACAAACCCCTTTTTTTCATTTAACAAAAGGAATCACATTTAAAGGACCAGTGTGTAACATATAGGGGGATCTATAGGCAGAAATGGAATATAACATTAATAACTATGTTTTCTTTAGTGTATAATCATCTGAAAATAAGAATCATTGTGTTTCTGTTACCTTAGAATGAGTCGTTTATATCTACATACGGAGCGGGTTCTCTTCACGGAGCCGGACACCATGTTTCTACAGTAGCCCAGAACGGACAAACCAAACTCTGGCTTTAGATAGGGACATTTGCATTTTCATGTTTTCACGCTTGGCACATGGGAGTAGTTTCAGTTGGTTGCAATCTGCAACCTCACCACTAGACGCTCCCCGGATCCTACACACTGCACCTTTAAGGGCACTTTTACAAGCCATAGTCCGTTTTTCTAGTCCGAATCAGAGTGAAATTGATACTTTTGGTTTATTTTCTATTTAGTCTGGTTTGGTTTCAAATCGCACAAATTAAAGTGAACCAAATAAAAAAAAATTATTTACTGAGGGGCGTGTACGAAGGAGCAAATTCATCTTTTTCATTTCTATGCGGGGAATTGCAGACTTTGAAATATGCGCTGTCGAAGTTTTTCACTTTGAATCAACACTGATCTAACATAACTGTATCCCTCCTCCTCTAGCTTATCTCCAATTACTTTATAAACTCACTATTTTTGTGGACTTTATTTAGCATATTCTGTATGTTCTCTTCCCAGAAGTAAACATCGAACTTCTGCAGAAGTCCAGGTCAGTCCTCTTCCACTCAGGTTAACATGTCGTTTACCTGCGATCATCTCAACAAATGCCCGCACAGGCAGCCTTTTTTGGTCCACACCCGAGTACGATTACTGTGTTCACAACTGTCCAAGCTAACCACACCAGGGGTTGAACCGCACATTTGATTAAAACGGACTAAATGTTAGTTTTGAAAGCGCCCTAAGACAAGGAGCCATCCTCAAACTTAATGTAAAAAGTGTGCACAATTATGATTTAAATCAATAGATATCAGATTAAAGTAAATGAGACTGCAAATTTGAGCAGATGACTTCATCTTAGTTCTCCAACGAACCGACTTAGTATTTTGGCATGAACTGAACGGCACTGCAAAAGAAATGGAAAACATCATTGTCTCTTATCATAACTACAGTGTGTTTGTTGATGACACCATATTTATGTCTGGCTTTGTGTTGTCTCTTAGTGATAAAATGTTTTTGCTTTATCGGAGGGTCAGTTGACGTTGTCTCCTGCAGGCTGTACTGTAAACTCTCCCAACTCTCCCCCTCTCGCTCTTTATCTCCACACACACACACACACACACACACACACACACACACACACACACACACACACACACACACACACACACTCACTCTCTGTCCTTGTGTATGAGAGCGACAGTGTCTACATACCACGGGGGCACAGGCTGGCTGCCTTGGCGATCCTCAAGCTCTGCCACATAGTGGAAAAAACGGGCCTTACAGTTGTGAATAGCAGCCGTTACTCGTCTTGTGCGAGCACTCTCTCTCTTTCTCTTACACACACACACACACACACACACACACACACTCACATAGATACAAACCCACACACAGCTCGGTTGCCCATGACCCCCACTCCAACCATGTGCCAACCTAATACATTAAAATGCATACTGTTTCAAAATGGAGCCCTTGGCTGAAGGGGTTGAGTGCCACTTATCCTAGAAGCTGGCACGACGATGGTTAGTTAAGGCTCACACTACAACATGTTGGCTATATACTGTAGCTTCAGCTCTTATTTAAGCCACCCCACACACATTTAGAAGATTAAGGGTTGACACAGCTTTTTCAGATGCTTTCTCAGAGTCATGTTTTAGTAAGCAGATTCAGAGGTGAGCGTGAAGTTTGAAGGAAGAAACTTGTGTTTTGTCGATCACTAGGATAGGCCCAGAATGCTGCATTCAATACCTCGCCATTACAGCTTTTCCCATGGCAGCTGCTCTTCAGTTAGAACATCATTTCCCAGCTCTGTTGGATAATAGACAGAGTTATGGGCTTAGCTTGGCAGCGTGAGGCTGGTATGACATGGCACCTTCCCTCTTTCTCCGTATCAGGCGACGGTAACTAGCTGCCACCACCATAATCATCTTGTTATGGCTCACACACGGCTTGTGTTCCTTGGCTTGTTTATCTTGGCGCCGGAGCTGTTGAGCGTCTCCATTCTCCCTTGCTCTGCAGCGTCAAGCGTCCAGATTTAGAGGCTCTTAAACATAAAGATTTATTTTGGGTTTAAAGAGACTCGGGGATGAATTTCAGGAAATGTTTGGTAATGTTAGATCAGTGCGTGGGTGGAAATGTGGTTAGATTTTCCCCGCAGTGCACTGCAGCTCTTATTGGTTGATAAAGGTGATGAACAGTTAATACAGAACACACACCAGCAACGTAAATATGTATATTCATTTTGTTTGTCTCCCCAAGGTGGATAGATTAAATAAGACTGGCCTCACATTGTAGTGTAGACAGGGAAAACATAGCTTTATAACTTTCTGTTACCTGCCTCTTTCTGTGATCATTTATTTAATTTTAGTCAAGTTTAAGTTGCGAGAGGTGGTCTCTTTCCAAGCAAACCAAAACGCAGGCTGCCTTTGCGGGCATTTGATGAGATGGACACAGGTAAATAACAGGATAACATGAGTGGGAGAAGACTGACCTGGACTTCTGCAGAAATCCGATGTTTGCTTGAAATCTGGGCCGAAGAGAACATGCAGAATATGCTAAATAAAGTCCACAAAAATAGTGACGTTTAGGAAGTAATTTTAGATAAACTGGAGGAGAAGGGATTTGTGCACAGTAGATCAGTGCCGAGTCAAAGTAAAAAAACTTTGACGACTATTTCAAAGTTTGCGATTCCCCGCATAGAAGTTGCAGCTCTCGAGACGAAAAAGATAAATTCACTCCTTCGTACATGTACCTCAGCAAATAAATTAAAAATTTTGGTCCGCTTTAATTTGTGCACTGTGAAACCGAACCAGACTAAATAGAACACAACCCAGAAGTATCAGTTTCACTCTGATTCAGACTAGCCAAACGGACTATGGCTTGTGAAAGCGCCCTGAGATTTCTTTAGTCATTAGTCGTTTTTTAATGCTGTTTTCATGCTGAATGTATTAATGTACTTATTTCCAAGAAACTTGAGCACATCTCTGGTAAACACAAGATTTATTCCATTAGAGCAACTAATCGATTAGTCGACAAAATCGTGTGTTAATCGACTAAGAATTTCTTTGTTCGAGCATATTTTCCTATTGTTCTGATGTTTCAGTGTGGACAGCAAGCTTTTATAAAAATGACTAGAGTGTGTTAGCCAGTATGCCAGAAAACCTGCTTTACATGTTTAGGGAATTTTCCAATGTATCCTCATTGGTGTGGGCATGGCCTAAATTCAAGAGTTGAAAGGCTTGAGCTGAAAGTCTTGTTAACAGTAAGCCTTGGATAAATAGTCTGCAGAGGCAGAGCTCCTTCTGCCCACGGATAAACTGCCAGCTCGAGTCAGTCCAATTCAGGGTTCCACAGTTTTTTAAGGTGCTTAATGTGATTTGTCTCCTTTCAACGTTTTGCACCCTCCATCGAGGAAGTGTGGGAGGTGTAAACAAACATGTGAAAGCACCAGGCTATTTCCAGGCATTTCTTTTTCCTTAGTCAGGTGCCATTTAAATAGAAAATACTGTACATGTTGCTTATCCCTGTCTGTGATTCAGTGGTTTTTTTTCTTGTTCTTCCGGTGCATAATTTATTTCTTTGCTGATCACTTTCTCTATTGGACTGTGCCTCTCCTCTCTTGACTAATGTCTTTGATTCTGCTTTTCCTCAATGCCATATATACTGTGTATATATATATATATATATATATTTATTTATATATATGTATGTATTTATTTATATATATATATATATATATATATATATATTTATTTATATATATATATGTATGTATTTATTTATATATATATATATATTTATTTATTTATTTATATATATATATATAAATATATTTATTTATATATATATATTCATATATATATATATTTATATATATATATATATATAAATATATTTATTTATATATATATAAACAAACATAAGTAGTTGTGTTTTCATTCTCTGAAGCAGACGACCTTCTTGTAAACAGAACAGTAACAATGGCAGCAGATGTAAGCTCTCAGACCTCTATTACGAACATGTAGCCATTGCGATGTTTTGACGCTGAGCAACTAATTATTAAACTTCATTATCTTCCTATTGAACATATTTACACATTATCACCCGTGCACTATATCACTCCCAACTTTTCCCTGACTCTTTTACCTTCTGCTGCACCTCCTCTGATTGTTGCTCAGTGTTTGAGTTGAAGAGAATGAATAAGAGGAGAGACGTACCGCGGTTGGTGAGAAAGCTATTTTTGGCGACTCTAAAGGATGAGTCACAGTAACGTAGATAAGAAATGATCCTTCCATCAGATACGAAAGGCCACTTTTCCCACTCCGTCATTGCCACATCCATACCATTCCTTTGTGTCATTATCTCGCATCTCTGCAATCGCTCATCTTTCTTTCTTCTTTTTTTTTTATATGTAACATACCTCTTTTCACTATCTTTTTTTCTTTTTCTTTACACCTTAATGAACACCACCACCCGGAATCTGTCTGGCTCATTTGTCTTTGTGATAATTGGAGCAAGCATCACATTG
Source organism: Sebastes fasciatus (assembly GCF_043250625.1). Lineage (NCBI taxonomy): Eukaryota > Metazoa > Chordata > Actinopteri > Perciformes > Sebastidae > Sebastes > Sebastes fasciatus. Next base: position 7,094,790 of record NC_133800.1, read on the forward strand.
TTAGCTAAAGCCCATGACGATGTGTGTGTGTTTACAGCACTACATATGTCGCCTGCTATTAACAATATGTAGCTTTTTAACTATACGTGTCACACCGATAATGGAGGTATTGAAACTGAGGCTCACAGGAGCAGATGTGAGGAAGGCCCTGTGGATTCATCACAACATCTCAATGCACTCAATAAATGGAAGCAACAGCATGTCTGAGTGGTGTTATCAAGTATATGATATATGATGTGAAACTGACACATGATGTCAACATTAGAGCAGCAGCTGTATTCTTAAGAACATATAGTCCATTATTTAAAAAAAATGCACCAGAGGATTTTTTCTGGCAAAGATATACCCAACAATGTCATGGTCTAGACACAGGGTTTATGGATGCAACTAGATGATTTTGTTTTTATAAATTAATTGGTCAATTATGTTTTTTGATTAATTAAATCAATATTAAGTCTGTAAGATGTCAGAAAATAGTGAAAATAGTGAATTTTCCAGAGCCAAAGGTGACTTCAAACTGTAAACAAAGTCCAAAAGAAGCCAAAGGTATTAAGTTTACAATGATGTGAAACAACATAAAACAGCAAATCCTCACATTGAGAAGCCCGAAGCAGCAAATGTTTGATATTTTAGGGCTTCTTTATTATTATGTTTATGTCCACCCTAAACACTTACACTGTTTCCTGTGAGGAGTGTTATATCGATAAAAAGAGAAAGTCAATTGATCGTTCCATTGCAACATCAGCGCCCAGCAGCAGAGCTACACTTCTGCCAGTTTGGACTGAAAGCGATTACCGGACGCCAGTAAAATGTCCACCTACAAAATACTGTACAAAAATAAAACAAAATTTGTTCTATTCTATTATCATATTTGATGTCGAAATGGCCCGTGTTGAACAATAATAATATAAATGTGCATACTATAACTATTTACTTACTTATTTGTTTATTAAACTATTTTGCTCGGCTGCTTCCCAGAGGAGCATAAAGGGAGCGATGGACATAAATGGAAGTTAGAAAAATCCAGCACACAAATTTTGAGTGCAATCTCAAACTTTTTCATGTCAAGGACCATCAGAATCGATGTCCAATAGACCACAGGCCATGGATGTATAAGAGGTTGTGTCCTGTGCTTTTGCCCTGCGTGTTAGTAAATAACCTACAACTACACTAAATTCTGTTTATGTCCTGCTACTAGCTACTGGCTGATAGCCGGTTGTTTGGGAAGAGAGACGTCAATAAAATCCACCACGGTACAGGCTTACAGCATACAGCCCATGGGTGTATTAGAAGATAATAAAAGTGATGAAATACAGCCAATATATCCATTATTACAGCCGCCTACAGCTAGCAGGAAGCTGGCAGAACCGGATATGTCATATAAGCGTGCAGGGCGGCACAGTCCCGTGGGTCTGATACATGTTCATTATGCCGAGGAAAATAACTCTGGATTCAGCTATTAGTGAATTTTACAACTTTTAGGACATAATGATTTAAATAATTATAATATATAATAACTTAAGTGTTCGTGCTGGGAAGTTTTACCTAAAAAAACATTATCCTCTGATTTACAGACGTCTGTTTATACATCCATGGCCACAGACTCATTGCCGTTTTCAGTCCAAAATGGCGGCAGTCCCGTAGCGCCATCTAGCAGCTGTTGTCAAAAAGCACCATAGTTTCATCTCTTTGCTTCTATATTCTTTGGTTTTGTCCTTGCTTTTGTTATATTTTGAGTTTCCTGTGCTTGCTCTGTGTGTTCCTGTAGCCCTGCATGTCTTCCCTTGTACACCTGTTTCGTGTCTAGCCTTGTCAGCCCTGCCTTTGTGTTGCCAGTCCTCGTTGTCTTGTTACCCAATCAACAGTGTTTCATTCCTAATTTCCAGTTCCCTGCCCTCTCCAGCTGTGCCCTGTTCTAGTGATTAGCACCATGTGTATTTATACCTGTCTGTTCTTTGAGTTCTTTGTCACTTTATTTGTCGTCCTAGTTGAAGCTGCATCGTGGATCCTCGTGACCCGCCTGCTCCCCAGTTTGAGCATAAATAGTTTATTCTTTAGTTCCTGTCTCCTGCCTGCCTGTTGCTGTCTCTGCATTTGGGTCCAACTGCCTGCTTCAAAAAGTGACAGATATTGTTGCTTGGCAAATTACTTACACAAATCTTCCAAGTGCAAATTAAAAGCTGAACTCTAAAGTAATAAACACACCCTTGCTCATAATCCTACAGTATACTCAGGGGTTTTGCTGCTGCAGTCTTATTTGGTCTGGTATGACCATTAGCTTATGGTAGCTAATATTAACAAACGTTGGATAGATACTGTATTGCTGTGCCACTGACTAAGGCAGTTTGCTGACTTTATGACTCTATATGACTACTCTAGTTATTTTATTGTTACAACATGTCTTAGCATGTCACAGATGCACATTTATTACATTTACATTAAGTAAATCAACCAGAGACATGTTTGCCAGATCATCAAATGATTATGTTTCTGAAGCAACTGACTCAAAACAATGTTGGGAAATAATAGATAGATAATATATATTTTATAATAATATATCAAATGACAATGTGAAAACAGTGTCACAATGTGAACGTGGTCGCTGATGAACCAACTAGAGCTGTGGCGGTGAAGGAATTTCCCCTGCTGTGATAATGATTGGCTTGACAGCGCGATATGCGATATTATTGCAACCTTTGTTTTTTGCAAATTACCTTATTTATCCTGATTTTAGTGCTGTATAAATAAGCTTTATAGTTAGGTTATTAATAGGTATATTGTTGCTTTTTGAATGACAACGACAGTTTTAAAACCCACTTGTTTATTGTTAAATGCCGAACAAAGAAGGGCAATGAGGCACAGCATTTTTTTTCAGCTGCACTACTTTAGTTTCAGTGTATTGTTTAGCTGTCTGGCCCACAACTTTACTATTTTGGCTTCAACAGGCAGCTGTTTTCAGTGACAAAAGCTGTAAAAACCCACTGTACACTACCTGCTCAGCACCAAATGGCAAACAGTTTGAGACTAGCCGGTGAGCACAGTGGATCTTTTAGCAGCTTAAGCGGCAGATATTTCCCTCGGGAGATGGTGGAGACTAAAAGACAGAGCTAAAAGAGAGTGAATATTGGACTCCAAATGAATGATAATGTTGCTGCGTAACTGCTGGATGTATAAATAAGCAACTGTTTGGATAGAAGTTCGCCGCATGATATCAACTTATAAGGTGATGATGAAAGAAATAAATGGCGTTATTGCAGGATTAAATGATTCATTGATCACAGAAATTGTTTACTTTAAATTTTCTTTCCCTTTACTCATCAATTAATCAACTAATCATTTCAGTATTATAAATCACCTTTGTATTAGAGCTTTAAAAGAGAGGCTGTTCACTGATTTGAAAATACCTTTGACTACCACCCCATCTTATGTCTGAAAGAAAACGGTACAGAAATACGTTCTTTAGCTGTGAGTGGTGCGTATGGCTAATTTGACAAGCTTCGGTAGCAGATGAGACAAACCTCAACAGACTACAGGTATAAATCCTGCATCTTTCCTCTGAGAACGATTGGAGCTGGAGTTTCTAAATATTGCATGATTGTCCCCCCGGTGAGTGTGGGTTGATTACAGGTGTCTATCACAACAAAGATAAAATTGGACGGTGTTGGAAGAGCCTTTGTTTCAGCGTAGACAGCACACTGAGTCATATTCGAACCTGTTTACATGTCTGCCTGCCTGTTTCCTGATAATGTGGGTCAGAGAAAATCCATCAGGGCGAAGAGAGAGAAAGAGACACGGAGAAAACAGTATTATTCCACATGTGGCTGTCAGCCTGCCAGCCTGTCGGTGTGCGTCTGCTCTTTTCCACTATCACAGTCTGTAATGCCTCTTATTAGCTCCAGGTCCTCCTCGATATCCAGCTATATTTTGTTTGCAGCTTTAGCAACCGTGTCGGTTTCCCCGTAGCCTGTCTGATGGGAGCAGAACACTCTGGTCTTTGTTTAGAGCCATGCGCTATGAATTATAGATACAGGAAGCTGCTTCGATATGTCACTTTCTTAGGCTTGGCAGAACACACACACACACACTAGAGAATGCTAGACACAATGCAGACACATGCACATACACTCACATAAACAAAAGGTATACATTTTGATGTAAATATTTATAAATTGGGCCAAATTCACGTACATGGAAGTAGACAAATACTCCGAAACACACATCAGGTGGCATCTTGGGAGGCTGCTCTCTTTTATTTTGGAGGATTTTTTTCGAAGCTCCAAATACAGACACCCCTGGAAATTGAGTATCCAGAACAAGAACAGGCACACTTGCAGTATAATAATCATATCTTCACATCAGCCTTTAGGGATAAGCATGTGCCATCTTGTTTTGTACTGTTTCTTGTGTTTTTTTTTTATCTTCACAATAGAGAAAACTCACACACATTCTCAGCAGTAGGTTTTCACACATATTCTCATAGGGCCCATTGTATGCTTTGGTATCTGCTGAGATGTTAATTGGTCACTGTTCATTCTTGTATCTTCTCTGCCGTACTGCTTTACTGTCTTGTCTCGTGTTTTGGTGTCTACCTGCGTATGTGTGTGTGTGTTTGTGCATGTTGGAGCTGAAAGGGAAATTCTGGTTACATACAACACGGGTCTTGTTTTTGTAGTTTTGTCAACTGTTGTACTCACCAAGTTAATTGCTAAAATCTGGGAATGTGGCAACATCGCCAAAAAGAAGTGAGACGGGGTTAGTAGAAGGAGCGATCATACTGTATGATCAAACAGGTTTTAAACAAACCACAACGAATGATTATTTCTTCTCTTGGTTCAGTAATTAATTGATTAGTCTATGAATGACAATTTCTCAGAGGCTACGGTGAGGTCTTCAATTAGCTTGTTTTGACCAATTAACACTCCAAAATCTTAAGTTATTCAATTACCTAGGGCTGAGTTTCTTAACAAAGAATCATGCAAAAGCACCACTTTAAATCTTGTGTTTAATTTTCTTGGAAATAAGTCATTCAGCATGAAAAAAGCATTAAAGAAAATGACTAATCGACTAAATAAATCTTAGGGCGCTTTCACTAGCCGTTTGGCAAGTCCGAATCAGAGTGAAATTGATACTTTTGGTTCGTTTTCTATTTAGGCTGGATCAGTTTCACAGTGCACAAATGAAAGCGGACCAAATAAAAAAAAATAAGTTGCTGAGGGGCGTGTACGAAGGAGCGAATTTATCGTTTTCGTCTCAAGAGCTGGCTCTTCTATGCTGGAAATGAGTTTCGCTACAAAGAATCACACAAAAGTACCATTTTAAATCGTGTGTTTACCAGAGATGTGCTCACAAGTTTCTTGGAAATAAGTCATTCAGTATGAAAAAAGCACAAAATCGACTTTTCACATGCACTCACTTTCTTTGTACCTCCAAACAAAGTGTTCTCAGTAATCTGTAATCAGATAAACCTTTGGCTTGTTTACCTGTTTACCTGTTTACCTGTCTACCTGTTTACCTGTTTACCTGTGCGATGGCTGCTTGAGTTTCTTTGCCGCATCAGATCTGTTCCCAGATCTCATCAATTGCTATTATTATTAGTGAGCACATTGTTATCATAACTGTCCAAAACTACAAAAATAAGACCCAAGTTGTCATAAAGTGGAATTTTCCTTTAAGGAGGATCTCCTCTCAGTCTATTCCTGCATGTTCCAGACCGGCCTATATTTGGGAACAAGAGGAACACACTCCCTGAAAGCCTGAACTGTGTGAACGTAGACTCAACTTCATGATGTCAGCAGGTGTCTAATCTGGAGCCTCTCCAAAGATAATAATTTGGGGGAGATGATAAATGTGTCTGGAAGAGCCCCCTGGGGCATTTTCTGGGAATACAGATATGTGTTTTGGTCGAACCTGCCAAAACCACTAGGTATGAAATCTCAAACAAAGCAGCTGCGAGTCTATAATAGGAAGTTCAATCCTGAGAGCAACTCTGGGCCTCTACAGCTCTGACAAGTCCGACTCCTTCTTAATCTCTCTTCTTAATTTGGCATCTGGCTGTTGTGCATGATCAGAAATATTTATTGGAGCATGGTAGAGCAGTGGAATAACAGATAATTCTTAAATTTAATGATGTTCTCTTTAATGTCTGTACAAATTGAGTAATGGTAAGTGTTGCTTACTGTGGCAGCGGTAATATTCTAAGGCCATTAGCCGTCCATGATGTGCTGCTGCACTGCGACTGTTTTCTAAATGATATAGGAGGAGCGCGGGGAGAACGGAGGAGTAAGCACTTTTGTTATCATCTCCTTGTCAGATCCTCACAACCACAGCCCTCTATTATACTGCTAATAATAGAGGCAGGCTTTATCGCTCGGAGCACTATCACAGTAGTAAAAAAGAGAGGGAGAATGAAAGAGAGGTTGCTGTGCGATATTGACAAAACTCATGTTGTGAATCTTTTTTTCTTTTGAGAATATTGTGAAGAAGAAAGAAAACAGACAGGCAGGTGGTGAAAGATGTTGTTGTTGAAAGTCCAAAAGCAAGTTGTTATGAATGTTTGATTGGCACCCTAAAGAGGAACCATAGCCTGGGATAAAAGAGTGTGTGTGTGTCTTCAGTGTGTGTGTGTGTGTACAGTCTTTGTAGTGTGTAGCTGAACATGTGTGGGTGGAGCCAGGTTCTCTGTATCCAGCTGTAGTGTCAGTCTGGTAGAGATGGAGTCCCATCAAACAAGGAAAAAAAAAAAAGCCGAGTTCAGATTGGAGCGGATAGCGTTGCTGCATCAAGGCCCCCCGTGTCAAAGCCAGACTCAGATATCAGGTGTAGCTTTGATGGCGAGGCAGGGCCGATAGGTAGAGATTAGCTGGGCGGCGATGAAGAAATGTGTTTGGTCAAAACAAAGCTCAAGGGATGATGAGAGATGGCTGCAGATGCATGCATTGAAGGAAGGAAAAGCTCCTTGTTTGTTGTGGTTTCAGTTCTTTTTCTTCAGACGTTCGCTGACATCTTGATGTGAAAGAGGCTGAGCAGGAGGCTGTTTGTTTAGCTATGTGAGGAGTTCTTGAAGTTTGGCCTATTTGTGGAACTGGAAAAGTCATTTTGAGGCAACTGAGAGCTCAGCAACATATTCTTTTTTTTTGTTTTAGGCTTTGTGTCAAACGCTTGCGTGATTTAAATTTAACATTTAAGCCTCCGAGTCCATTATGTGTTTGACATTTATTTTTCGTGCACAACAAAGTTTAACACGAATTTATGAGCCTATTTTTAATGGCTGGGATTATGCAGTGATGTTTCCTTGGGTTATTCTACAACTTTGATCACAAGCATGAGCCTTTTTTTTTTCCTGTATTGTTTGGAGCAAAAACTCCCACAGAACTTGTATCAGTGTTTGTACTTCTGCACTGTCAGAACAGTTCTGCAGAGTCTGTGCAGAGGCAAGATATGAAGGCTTTGAACATGAACACACACTCACACATACAATCTGTCTGTCTCTTTCTGAAACACACACACACACACACATGCAAACGCACACTGTCCATCTGCCTTTTCCTTTCTCAAACACACATCCGCCGACACACTGATGCAGACCTCTTTGGTCAGATATTCTCTTTGCTGTGTCAGTCTACACTGGCTGACTTAATGCACTTACACTGTGTATGTGTGAGTGTACATGTCTGCATCAGTGTGTGTGTGTGTGTGTGTGTGTGTGTGTGTGTGTGTGCAGAAGAAGAACAAGTGTGCATACATGATCACCTAAAAGTGCTCCTCTACAGAAGTTGTCTGTGTGCATACATGTCTGGATTCTCATCTGTAGATTTGAGAGTGTATTTCAGAAAGTTTTGCTTGTCAGTTATAAATAATAGAGAGAGCTGAATCCGAAAGTGAAATCAGTCAAACTGTCAGTCTCGTCTTTGCCGGTTTGGTCTTTTTAAACACTGAAAACCAATTAGATGGGTCAGGGGCCTGGGGAGCAAAGACAGAAGAGAACCCAGTGCCACCGTTCTGTCATCAGCAGCTTCAATCATCAACACTCAGGGACAAGTAACACACTCTTTATTTCTCAAACACACGCCTGCGCACATGAAAGAGGTTTTATGCTCACATTGAGGAACTACAACAACATGAACAGTTTAGTCTTCTGGGTGGCTCTTTTTTTTTGCTGCGTTTCCATTCAGCTGTCAAGTGAATTGTATGAAAGCTCTTGAAAATGTGACAAAAAGTGAAATGTAAATTAGATTTCAATCAGCTGGGTTTTAGTCAGTTAAGTAAATGTCCCAATGGCCCTTGGTGTGGATGAAAATATCTATGAAAACAAACAAAAAAAATGAAGGAACACATTCAAGAATGGTTTGATATATCACTGTTTTGTTTTCTTGTGTCTGCCGTTGAAAACAAAGAAGTAAATGTATTCGATATCCTAATGCACAATTGATCGGCTGTGCTGTCACGATGGCACCAACGGCACGGCTGACATTTCTTTGAGGTAGTCAGATATTGTTTTTTTTCTTCTTAGCCACCCTTTGCTGCAATATTTCAGAATATCTAGAGTCAATTTTAACTGTCATGCAGCGACACTGAACCGTTTGTGTCATTTCATGTCACATCATCGTGTTCTCTTTTTTGCACAATTTATCAGTAATAACATAAATCTTACGTAAAGTATAGAAATACTTGAAGCCAATAGTGTGTCTGAATGCATTCATTGCGGATTTTTCAGAGTGCCACAAAAAGTTTACTTTACACGGCAGCTGCTTCTCACGATGTCATGAGATCACGCAAGAATCCATCTCGCCAGGCTTCAAGTAATGCATCATTTGTATCCGGCAAGCCAGTGACTTGACCAATCAGCATCCTTTGAGGAGCTATACGGGCAGCTAGAGGCGTGGTTTAGGTGTGTGTGTGGCGACACGGAGAGGCGACTGTTCGTTCCAAACAACAATGGCGGCTCCTGAAGAGGCTAGTGTCGATGCTGCAATACCATCAGTCACAGTATATCCGAACTGGAGAGTATTTCTTCAGTGAAAGATGAGCAAAGAACAGCACTGAAGGCGTTGTTTTCGCTCTTCTCCCATCTGGCCTCAGCAAGAGATTGATTGACAGATAGTTCATCCAATCACCTGCCAAGTGTTTTTTTTTTTAAAGTGCCTGCCCTTTTCCAAACAGTTTCAAAAGACGACTTCTCAGATGGTTCTGTGTAACGAAGCATCTGGCGGGTCAGGTTAGCAAAAAGTGACTGTGACAAATAATCTTGAACAAAAGACGACTGTGCAGATTTACTGAGGATTCATCTCTGCTGAGCAGCTGAGATATATCAGTGGCCTTTTCACTTTCTAATTGAGCTGTTTAACTTTTTCTAATTTGCTACTATAATTAAACACAGAGGATGCCTGAAGCTTTTCCTATCCTGGACCTCTGGATGCCTGGAAGCAACGTGGGCTCAACATTTTTGCATTCAGAATACCAGAAAATCTTTCATTTTTGTAACTGATAAAGGACTACCACGAGGACAGTTGTTGGAATCTTGATGTTATAACCTGCACTATGTGAACTTCAGTCGTCTTTGGGTGAGCTGGGTGAATGCCCAGAAGGTTGCGTGATAAGGCCCAGCTTCCAGACAAAGCCACCAAACCAGCTCCGCTCTGAGCTGCTGAGATAGCAGTGGCCTTTCTCCCTCTCTCCTCCAGCTGTGTCAGTTTGACCATTCAGCCAGCCAAATGTGCCAACCTCATCAAGGTGCTCAGCTTTGCCCTTTTCAATAATTCATCCCCAAATTTGCAGGGTGGAGCTGAGGTTTGTCGAACAGCTTGCCGTACAGGGGGAGTGTTCCCGCTAATTGGAGTGACATGCCGTCCCTATCGGTCAGCGCTAAATGTCATTAGAGTAGCGGCCAAATACCATGTGCTCTTTGAGGCACAGATTGGAAGTGGCGGTGTAAACTGTGGCCGACCTGACAGGGATGAATATGATTACAAGTGCAAACACTCGCGTTCACTCACTGCCAGACGAAACAATATGAGCCATTCACCCGTGGTCATTCATGCAAATATAGTGTAAGCCTGTGAGCATTTCTAAATGTTGTCTCTCTCTTTCTTCTTTTTCTGCCCATTTTTCTCTCACATTTCCCTTTTTGTGAGTTTGTTTATTCACACATACACAAAACCACACAATTTCTAATGAACCGAGGCGTTTTGAGCCCCGCGCTGCCTTCTTCATCCCCAGCTCTAACTAATGCAACACTTTAATAGCCACTGGTATTCTCTTGGAGCTAATTAGAGATTATACAAATGCACACACACACACTCACACATAATGCACACACATACTTACATGCAAACTGCAGCCGTAGTGCCGTGGAGAGGTATAATTACAAAGTCTAATTCCTGTACTGCTTTACATTATTTATGAAGTAGTGTTGCTAGTGTCACACTGACCTTCCTCTAATGATGCTACGCACGCACACACGTACACACACTCGCATGTTGTGCATGCTTCGTGTGCAAACAGAATACACGCACAGCACGCAAACACACGAATACACACGCATGCTGCTGTAGTCCAATCGTTCCCCCCTAGTGATCTGAATTCATCCCTAAACCAACTTTAAAAACCTTCCAAGTGGCTCCCAGCTGTGACTTGGTGGCGGTTCAACAGCTTGAAGGTTCATTTTCAGTTTGAATAATGTGACGATGAGAGCCAAATGGATCTGTCACATTAAAGACAACCAACTTATTGTTTTAAGAAGGCTGGTAGCCGTTGGCACTGCTTCTCAACATTAGCATTAGCCTCGTACATTTGATGTGAATGGTGAAGGACTACCATTTAAGATCTCTGACAGTACTGAAGAGGCATTCAGCTGTAGGTAGATGCGATACAAATGGTTCTGGCTCGGCTGTTCAAATGATCGCCGATGGCGGAGATTATGTACTGCCTTGTATGACATTTTTTTTCTTGAATCTGTGCTATTCTCCTACACAAACGGTTTTGTTTGCACCATTTGTTACTATGCAATAGCACAGAGGGAACAATGCTGAAGATGACAGCTTGTCAGATAGGCCAGAACACGCCAGTGGTGGTGGGTGTAGAGAAATAATCCTCATTGTTCTAAGTCTGGTACAAGTGTCAGAACCCACTTGTTTATGTAGGCGTCGTTCTGCCTCCATGTTGCAGAGGCTTTGGCCCCATCATACACGTACTGTATGGACGTGTGTGCGCACAACAAAAGTGGCAAGACACAAATACTAATATGTGCTCTTTTTTTCGAAAACATAGATGTTTTCGAAGCTCTGGAGCACCTTTTCACAAAAAAACATCCCCACAGACTATTGTAAGTAAATCCATCCTGCAGGTGATTTCCATCCCATCCGGTTGCATATGTCAGGACAGCTGCGTAATGTGAAACAGCTGGGATTTAACTTTGCCCACAGCTGTGAGAGAAAAATCCACAGAAAACAAAGGTCAACAGAGGTAAATGTCACGCGCTCCAACTCAACGAGGCAATATTTTTTCTCATTTTGGGTACAGTGGGTATTTTTTTTTTTCATTTTTGTCTGAGAAGTAATCTCAAAGATATAAAATCTCTGCTATTTATTATTACCAGTTTGAACATGATCTGTCAGGTGTAAAATAATCATGTAGAGAAGACTCGTGAGCTTGTTGATCATGCAGGATGGATAAAGAGCAAAGGCAAGATAAACAGAGGAAGAAAAGTGTGAAAGTCTTGCAAAACTTCACCCTCTATGTTCTTTTGCACAACATTTTTTTTTAACTGATTTTGTTCCTCATGCATTTGCTTTGGGCGTAGTATTTTCTTTCCAGCCCAAAATGTTTGATATTGGGAATACTCCTGCTGTTGCCCTTGAAGGAAGTGCAAGTGGTCACTTGGTGCTGCGCTGCAAGTGCCTGCTGCTTCTAATTAGTTGGGATGAGTCAAATGAAGAGGACGAATTTCCTCAAGGGGAATCATAACATATCTAACACCACTTAAGGCCTTACAGAGTCTCTAATGATTTCACACATCGTCTAAATGTTAACTTAAATTTAAGTCTCTTTATATTAAGAGATGTTAGTGACAAACTCTCTCAGCCAGGAAACTTCCATGTCAAGTAAGATAGATGACCCTGGCTGATCTGTCTGGCACGCCTGTTCATTTTTAGTTGCCTTCTGCTAACCGAGGCTCATTTGGGTGTAGTAATTTTAATATGCAGGAATCTGTTTCTCCGTCATGCTTCGGCACACGCACCTTTTCCTCTTTCCAGCTCACACACCCTCCACAGACACACAGTTGCAAACAAACGAACATACTTCTATGCGGTTTTGCAAAGATATTTTTACCTCAAAGCACATAATAAGTTATTTCAGTGTGTGTCTGCATTGTAGGCTGTATTTATTGATATCGACGTGTCTACACTTCCTCCCACTGTAGAAAAGTGAAGCCAAAATATCCCGGATACGTAAGCTGCCATCTTTGAGATTTTGACGTCATTTCTGTGAGTCTGTGCAGTAGTGATCAGCCAATCACGAGCCGAGCACGGCCACAGCTTATGAGCGTGAGCCACCTAACTGCTATGTTAGCACCACGGTAACTGTTTGGTTAGAAAGACACGACAACTAACCGAAATATCTCTATAACTATATTTATGATCAAATTGACACTGTTTAATTACACAGACTTGTGATGGTTATGGTATTCACTATAACTGTCTTGCTGCTATCTTGGCCATGTCTCCCTTGTAAAAGAGATCTTTGATCTCAATGGGACTAACCTGGATAAATAAAGGACAATAAATAATAAAATATGGAAAGTTAAAGTTACATCTCCTCTCTTGTACAATTGACACTTTGCTAAGCCCCGCCCCCTGCTGCTGCTCCGTCAGGCTGTCAGAGCGGCATGGAGCCCAAACTGTCACTAACTGAGCTCCCTGCATAAATATCTAGCTCATTTTTGGAAAAACAAAAAAACGATTGCAGAGAAAGCTGACAGAAGGATCGTCAATATGCGTTTGGAGCATATATCAGGATGTCAAACTGACTCAGCATTTAAAACACGTTAAAAAGATAAAGATAAAAGCTAAGACCTATTGATTATAGTGTAAAAGTGAACCACCATCACATGATGATGGAGACGAAAGACAGCTAGTTAATGATGTGCTAACGTACTCTGCTATTGTTAGCTCCACAGGTTTCTACTTTGAAACGTAATGTATTAGAAACGTATATCTCCTTCCAACCTCTCCGGGTAACGAGTATCACTATTACACGTGCCCCAGGCACAACGTTTAACTATGACGAGCTCGAAATCCACAAAAACAATCTGAAAATGATGAAAATCTGAAACGATCGCATGGGAGTCTATGGAGCAGAGCCGTGTAGTTGTCAGACCCTGGTCAGAGCTGGCTGATGCTACGCTATGATTGGCCAGTCTGCGTTCGAGGGGCGGAACTTAGCGAAAGGTCAATTCCCGAACCTCCTTCTGTGCAACTACGTCACTCTTAGCAGCTGTTAATCACAGTTGCCAATCATGACGTCTCATCCCCTTTTTATAGCATCAAATATCTTATTAAAACCAAACTTATCAGAAAAAAATGAACACTTGAACATACAGTACATCAGCGTAATTAGAACTACCTAAAATAACAGAAACCATCTTTTGGGAAAAATGTATTTGACGTGTACTTTGACTTTTTAGTTTGGCCCATATCCCATTCACTAACATGGATGAGGCGGGATTTATGACCTATACTGCAGCCAGCCACCAGGGGGCGATCCAGATGTTTAGGTTTCAATTTTGAGGAGCGTGTCATGTTGTCCATCTTTATACACAGTCAATGTTGTGTATGTGTGTGCATGCCATTCCTGCCGGGTCACCAATTGAAACAATGGGGGTGATTCAGATTGCTTGTGTGCTAATCGCACCTGCAGAGCCGGAGAGAACAATGGACAAAGAACTGAACAGCCTGCATGTCTTTTCAAGTCGCCTCTCTCCATCTCTCTGTCCTGTCACAGATCTTACGTAAATTTGATTTGCTGGAATGTTTTTGGACTCGTGACGTGACTCATTGCACATTCTAGGTTAACCGCTCTGCAACAATAAACACCGTCTCAGTCAATGAGTATTCTCGTCTAAGAGGGATAAACATGACAGTTGGCCAAGAAGTGACAGGAGGGAAGCGTGGGAAACGAATGGCTGATTGATGCTTCTGAAACAGTTGGTGATAGATAGAAATATTATGATTGTTTCTGTGACCGTGAAAAACAAAAGCACATTTAGCGAGATAGATGTTTCTTTTTAAAAAGGGAGAATAGCAGAAAGCCAACCTCGACGCTATCATCATTTATGCCTTAAAATCACTTCGGCTATAATGCACTTCTTATGCATTGCCTTTCCCTGGCTGGATAGGATTTAGATGTGTTCAGCATCTTATTAGAATAAGCTGTCAGCTCACCCAGTCTCTATTTACTGGTCTGTTTCCTCTTGACACTTTTCATGAAGCATTTTTACAATTATGTCCATTAAGCATAATTTTTCTCTCCGCTGAAGCCCTGTAGGAAAATGACTCTGGTCTGAACCAGACTTTTGTTTGGGGTTGATAAACCTGTGTGTGTGTGTGTGCATGCGCGTGTATTTATTTCCGTGTGTGTATGTGTGTGAATGTGCTTGCTTGAGTATGCATGTCGGCCTCATTGTGACTGCCACGGGGCTGATAGCAGAGAGTGGGTTGACAGTAGCTTCTCCTCAGCCTCGCCTGTAGACCTGGGAAGCCTCGATAAGACACCCAGGCTCTGAAGCCTCTAAAAAGACACATCGGTGTGGAGAGCAGAATGAAGAGATAGGGTAGTGAGAAGGAAGAAGAAGAAGGGAAGAAGGGAAGAAGGTGGGGTAGGGATGGCGAGGATGTAAAAAAAAAAAACTCCTCTGCCTCTTGGCAGTGGCTCCCAACGAAGTTTTCTCTCTCTGCCATTACGTCAAAAATCCCCACAATCCTTTTAGTCACAGCGGGGATGGGAGAAGCCCTCAAAGGGAGACAGTTATACACACACACACACACACACACACACACACACACACACACACACACACACACACACACACACACACACACACACACACACACAGACACACACACACACTACCATTTTAAGGGTTCATATTTGTCACCAATGGTTTCAAACTTAGTTAATTCTATCTGAAGGCATATTTCAGTCTTGCCAGAGGCTGTGTTGCTCATACAGTTTTAAAACTCTCAAAGTTATCTTGAATATCCCAAATTAGATGTCTGTAGCTAGTAGGCTGAGGTTTTGGTTTGCATACCTGTAGTAGAGTTTGTTATTAGAGGGTAACTTCGGTATTTTTTCCCGTGTTTTTGTGTCTAACTAATAGCGACAACAATTTCTGACATTGGTCCAGTATTGAGGGAGAGCGCTGTAGAGGGGAGCTGCTCACAGGCTGCAATCAGTGCTGCCGTTAGGCCCACGCACATCACATGCTGTTCGTAGGGGCACCAAGTGTTGGAGGGGGCACAAACACCCTGGCCAGGACACTGCCGTTTGCCATTGAGGTGTCACAGATGTCGTGGTAAAGACTGCTCAACTTTGGAGCAATATTTAGCCACTTTCCCAGTAAGCTAGCATGACATGTTTGGTATCAACGGATTCATCGCAATCTCAAGATTCACATGATACCACTGTATGTTTATTGTCTTAAAAACTGAAACCTGCAGCTGCCTTCAAAAGACAGTTATGTTAATGCCAGTCAGATGATCCACCATCATTGTCAGAGGGTTAAAAGTAGGCCAAGTAAACCAAGAACTGAGGAGGAGAATAATTCCAATTTTAACATCATGGTGTTCAGTTCTATTTTTCATTTTTAGATTGTTAAAAATTATGTTTCAATTTCATTTAAAAGATATATGTCCGCTTACCTTGTTTTTTTTTCCTTCAATATGCTACTGTTACTGGTGCATTCTGGTCAATTTGAATTATTTTTTTGTCTCATAAACAATTTCAATATGGTAGCTATAAGAGACTATGTCAATCCTGTATGCACAAAAATAACACTGAGAACCTCCCCGCATGTGCGAGTGCACAAAAATAAAGAGGTGGAGGGGAACCAGCTAAAATCTTGCCTTGGGCATCAAATTGGTCAGGGCCAGTATGGGCTGCAATATGATGCTATTGGGGCAAGCTGGCACCGTCATTTACGTCCACTAAAAGTGCTTGTTTTTGCCATGACAGGCTCTGATTGTTATTATAATTGTCTGACGTTATGGAAAGAGTCCTGCTCAAGGAGAAGTCTGAAATCTGGTGAGATGACGTGTTGCAGGAAGCCATCGGTTGAATAGTGGAATACATCCATGGTGGAAACGCGAGTGCCAGCTGGTCACAGAGTTTGTTATGTTGGAGTAGCGAAAGCGTAGCTTAGTGTTATCTAAAAGGACACAATAGCAAACAGACCGGATCAAGAGAAATTTCTCTGTAGGGTCCTTTTCATAATGTTGTCAGACACTTCTAATAACAATCTGAGCCTGTCAGTGGCAAAAACAAGCACTTTTAGTGGACGTAACGATACATTGATGCTGCTCACTTTCCATCTCAGCTTGTTTTATAGCTGCCGGTTACAGTGTTCTCCCTCAATACTGGACCAGTTTCACAAATTGTTTTCCCCATTAGTCACTTAGACAGAAAAACATGGGGAAATAGATTCCTGGTTGAAAAATACCGAAGTTACCCTTTAACACAGGCACCACTAAGTGTTTCAAAGTTAGATGGCACCTCACCTTACCCCCACAGGTAAATAGCGAAGTTCAGCTTGGAATCGCATTTTCAGCGAGGCACTTAAGTCGACAGAAGTCATCCATTTTTGAGAGAGACAGCGCACAACCTCGATTTGAAACATGGGAAAACCTTTCACAGCCCTTTCCAAAGTTTGCGAGATGATGAGCTTCCTTCAGCAGAAAGCATTTTGACCTGAGATAGTGGAAGCATGGTTTAAAAACAACTCTAGCGTTTCAGGAGGCTCGGCAGAGGCGACGTTCCTACCGTCTCTCACATCTCGGAGGCTATCACGACTTGAGTGTGGAGACAGGAAGGGTTATAGGTGGTGATGATGTGTGCCTGTCTGCTGGTGCGTGTGTTAGTGCATGTACGTGCGTGCGTGAGCATGCTGGCGTGTGTAGTATTTGTGTAACGTGAGCGTAGATGTGGACACGGCACGAGATGGATGGGCTGGTAGTGGTGTGTTTTTGTATGTCTGTGTGTGAGCGTGTGTGAGCGTGTGTGTGCTTTCAGGTTAGGAAAACATGGATTGATGGATGGATGGAGCAGCCGGGGTAGGGGGAGAGGCAGTAAAGGGGTTGACAATGAAGACGAGACACACTGGGTATGTTTTGATTCGGTCATGAAAGACTAAAGGAGAGCTGTGGAATCTGGATGACACCTGAAGCTTCTTTTCCACCTCTTTTTTTTCTCCTCTCTTTGCTTGGGCTTCGTTTACTTTTTCACACTTCAAGGATAAAGTACAATCAAAGCTTTCATATCAGTTTTTTTCCCTCTGTGAGATGTTGAAAGAGAGAAAAAGAATCTAGGCTACTGCATTGGGATGAGTTAGGTCTGTGATGTTATTTTGCAGGGTTGGATTTTATTTCAGGAATGTATTGCTTTATAGCATCCAGATTTTATGTCTATTTCTATGACAGAAATGTGACTTCTGTTCTTAATGTGTGTCAGTCTGAATTATGGGAATTATGTTTACTCTAATGATGGGGAAGATGGTTGAAATCATGATCACAATATTAATAAGAACATTATGTTTCCAATATTGATTTCTATCTATATGATCTGTTCTGGAGCTTTCAATTGAATCTCAGGATTTTCCTTAGCGGATGTCCGTTTTGTTTTTTTGGTGCACTTTAAGGACCATATTGGCTTAACAGTTGAAAGTGAATTTGTTGAATTGAATTCCATGACAACTGCATTAATACCATCTACTGAGGAAGTATTTGATACGATAGATTATTCCAGAACAGCTATGGCCTCTGTGGTGAGAGGGTTTTTTCTATCAAGTTGATGTTTAATGTGGTTCCAGTGCGATACATCACACAAAACTGACTTGACTTGAAATTGACTTGAAAACACATTTAAAACAGAAACTTCAGTAAACCATTCCTTTTAGTTTTAAAGACAGGGTCGGTGATCTTGAGAAACCAGCAAGAGTACACTAGATTTAAAAAATCCAACCGAAAAACACAGCCCAGTGTTGACAACTCTTTTCCAATGAAAGTAGCTGGTAGCACTAGCTCCAAAAGTCCCTAAATCTAGAGAGAAAGTCGCCAAGTCGGCAACACTGACAGTCGGTCCCTTCAGGCCTCCCGCCAAAGCCACTCCCCCAAAATTATCATTATGAATGTAAACAATGAACATGGCTATTGTTAGTACTCAGCTGTCAAGATAGCAGCTTGTGGAAGACTCTGGTGACGCAATGAGTGCACGGGCAGAGTGCATGCAGGCAGGCAGGTAGGTAGTCCGTCCAATCATTACTTTCGGGCCGAATGAACGGGTTCATTACAGTCACGCTACGGCCACAGATACCGGATTTTTTTCTTTTTTTTCGTCAGAGTATTGATTGCTGTCAGGAAGTAATAAGAATTTCAACTAATATAACGAAAAATGCTTCTAAAATCTTTACCAACCCTGCCTTTAAAGGGTTTGCTCAAAATCATTCAGATCAACAGAATTTTGATTGTATAAGGATGCTATTTGACTGAAAGTCAATAAATGATGATATTGAATTATCTGCCAGCTTTAACTTGCTTTCTTGCAGAGAGTTAGATGAAAAGATTGATACCACTCTCACGTCTGTGTGTTAAGTATGAAGCAAAAGCTGGGGTGTAATTACCCTAGTTTAGCATAAAGACTGGAAGCAGGGGGGATAGCCTGGCTCTATATAAAGTAAAGAAAACAACAACTGCTTACTGTATCAGCAGCTCTAAAGCTGACGCATTAACATGTTATATCTCATTAGTTTAGTTCATACACAAACAGGAAGGTAAAAATGACAATATGTGGTTTTATGCGGCGTTACTTGCTATAACTTACTATAATTGACTCTTGTTGTCATTGTGAGGTTGCTAGGCAACCAGTAACGATGCTGCTGGGCGGATAGATAAAGGTACGGTCATGCACATGCACGAATGCAGGTGTGTGACCATCGCCTGTCGAGGCGATATTTGCCTGAAAGTTCACCAAAGTTGAACTCAACGCGAATGCGTAGATTCGAATTTGCTTCCCCACTGGAAGCGAATGTTTTTCCGCCCCATCACCTGCAGTGAACGGTAGGCGAATGTTAATTTCATGCATGTGTGACTGTGCCTTGAACTGTTGTTTGGTCAAGAAGTAGTTCCACTACATAACTCTCTCTAAAACCCATTAAAACCAAAGTGGATTTCCCAAAATGTCCTACTGTTCCTTTAATATTACACAAGGTTACAAGTCAGTGTGATTCCTTGCTTTCACTTCAATTTACAGCTAGGTGGCTGACTCTGACACCTGTGATATACCGCAGGCTAATAAGAGGTGATTGTTTCACATGTGACTGAACCTCTCAGTTGAGCTCATTATGCTGTAATTCAGTGTTCCCACTGCCAGTAATGGTCTGGTCTGTATGGTTCATTTATTATTTAATCCTATCAGCGGCCACACTGACATACTGTAGAGGTGTTTTAGAGGCTGTACGAGGGCAGTGGTTAATTAATTCACTCAAAGTACGACTAGAAAATGTTAAAGGCTTATTACAGCTATGTAAATGACCACACTCTTCTAATGGGTTGTAGTTGGTAAATTTAATATATTGCACATCAGTGACATCACATCACAATAGAGTGTCACCTGGCACCAGAATTGTTATCTCTATATAGTTTGTGTGTCAATTTGACAATTTTGGTGTCTGATTAGTCATTTAATTTAAATGAACTCAGAAATCTCACTGGTTAGAAAAGTAGTTCCCTCTACAAATCTGCTTAAAAAAAACGCTAACATTTTAAATGAGATAATAAAAAATAGGGGAAAATTGAATGCAAAAATAAATAATGCAAAATTCTGGAGGGAAATCTGCCTTTTTTTTTTCCAGTGGAAAAGTTTTGGTAATTTCAGTTTCTTGCATTTTTAATGACTCGCAGGGACATAAGGGGTTGATCTGCAGCAGAATAGCAGCACTCTCCAAATCCTTCTCTTCTATTATTTGCTTTTTTACTTTTCACTTTAAAATACTGGAAGTAACATGTTATATGAGTGGATTAGTTATAAACGGTTAGTTCCTTAGATTAGTGATAAGACCCACTCAGAGAGGGAACTTGATAGCATGTAAACGTTCAGCTAGAAGAGGGGCACAGATCTCAGCCCAGTAAAGCTATAAACTTACCTCAAAGCTTTTATCTTATATTTGACCTTTACTCTTAGTTTAAGTAAAACCTGTGTCGGGGGATAAATTTCTGGGGGAAAAAAAGATGAAATTGCGACTCCAGAGATTTTCCAGCGTAAAACGACTCTCCAACGTGGCTTCAGTAAGCTTGAGTTCACAGAGGTTTGGGGCATATTCGTTTCTTTATAGAATGAAGCACAGCTCATTAGCCTAGAGCACATTGTTCAGTCTGAGTGCCTCCTGGCCAAAGTCAGGTAATAATAACCCTGCCAACCTTTAGATAATCAGCTTTCCCCCAAGAGCCCGGGAAAGAGTGAGACAAGGTGTCAGTAGCATACAGAGGGGAAAAAAGGACAATGTATTGTATGGCTATAGGTGGGGAACTATTTTATTTAATAACAGCAGGGGAGCACAAAGGAGAGAAAGGAGCTAATGCATAGGTCTCCCGTGGTTTTCTTTTATTTGTCAGATTCCAATGGCATGCTGTTTCACTAATAAGATCCAAGCAAATGTCAAGATTTTTTGGTTAGAGTTTGTATTTGTATCATTCAGGATACAGGTAATAATGTTAAATGTTAATGGGGCAAAGTGTGATGACAGGTTTCTCCCCAATTAGACATCTTAGAAAGGTTAAAATGTTTAGTTAAGTGAGGGTCAGAAACATTTAGACACATTAAGTGTAAAAGTCACAAAACAAAGTTAGAGGTTAGAAAAGTTCATTTCTCCCCGTATGGAAGTGTCCTATTGCAGGTAGCTTTCTTAATTGGACACTTAAGTTTTGTTTTTTCCAGTGAGTCGGAATATTTCTGCCTTCTCATGACAGGTATTTTCACTAATTAGGCCCAATAAATCTAAAGGTTAAAAACACTTCAGTGGAGTTTCTGACTTAAAGATTAGGACATTAAGAGGTGAAGGGCAGGCTAACAGTAGGCCTACAGGAATTTGTTGCACACAGTTTCCACACACATTTGGAGAATTAGCTTGAGAATCCCTAATCACAGTTTTTCTCACAGGCTTTGTTTGACCATTTTGGTCTTTTAAAAAATAAAAAAACCTCATACGCTGCTGCAAAAGGGCTAATTAATCTTTTCTGCAGAACTTGCTTCTTGATCTTTGACTTTTGAATCGGACAGAGAGGAAGCTGCAGCTACCACTTTAGAGCCAGCCTGTTTTCCAAGTTAAATAAACATCAAATCATCTTCTGAAGTGCATTCTTGGTGTAGTTTAAGGAGCTTATTATAAATAAACTTTTGGATTTATAGCTTTAGTATGACCTGCCCTGCCAGCAGGATGACTTCTTTAGAAGCCAGTTCATTGTTCAGCACACTGTCCTACTGGGTCTCCTTAGCCTTTAGCATCAGGCTAATTAGGAGGAGGGGAGTCTGGCTTTGTTGATGCGGGCAGTACAGGAACTTATGGTATTAGAAAAAAAAGGACCAATGCAGGCCAGGGCAATCACTTTCATTCTCTTTTAACTAACTAGTGCAGTGCCCATTCGGCCGTAAGTGCTGCTTACAGCGTTGTTCGAGAACTGCTCACCGTTTGTTGACTCCAGGAAAGTGAAAAAGAGTTTTAATTAAAACGATAATATATCCAACAGCAAAAGTGAACAACGGTCAATGGGCCGCGGCACGTAAAGGCCCTGACGCACCAAGCCGGTAAGCGTCTGTCGGCCTAGTTTTTGCGGTGTGTTCTGCACCGTCGGCTCTAGTCTGCCCGTGTCTGAGTTTTTTCGGCTGATTCAGCATGTTGAAATGCTGGCAGAGCTCGTCAATGAGAGAAATGTAGATGTACGCTGTAGACAACATGCTCGACTCAGTCTGCAGATCCCTGAAGCCCCGCCCCCAGTGCTGCACAGAGAGTTATCACTTGTTTAATCAAAGTTTATTAATTTTGAACATGTCGCATGCCAATTTCGCCACTGCATGTCATTGGCTCCCCAGCAATACACTCGCCAAGTATGAAGTAAATTAGAGGGACGGTTCTCGAGATATGCTAAGGACACACACACACATCCATAAATACAGAGATTCCTTGCTTTATAGTTAGATATAATGAAGCCCAGGCCTCTTTCTGAGAAGCAAGGGGCAGTGGGGATGTAGGAGAGTGACAGAGGTGGTGAAAGCAGGTAGAATGAAGGAGAAAATGACAAAGACTTAAAGAAATATGGGTACAGACAGTCAGAGCGGCAACCCTGTCTCACACATTCTCGGTCAGAGACATTCAGGATGCCTTAATAGCACATTTTAAACCGTACATCGATTTTTATCTTTCCCCAAATTGAGTCCATCTTTTCCCCACCACTTATCTCTAACTCTGGTCTTTGCCTGCCTTTTAGACTGTGAAATGGAGAGTGGTAATTTCCCCCGCTTCTCTCTGTATGTTAATGAAGCGCTAATCTGTTCCTGAGTGAGTGCCTTAATGAGGGCGACGTGCCCCTCGCTCAGCCGGCTAGCTCCCGTTAAGCTACCATTATGGAAATAGCTCGGGTAGCGCGCGTCGTCCTGGGACCGGACTGAAATGTATGCCTTATTTCCACTTTTAAAGCTTTCTTCTCCTTCCTTAACAAGGCTGGGTGTTCCTCTGAGGGAGCGAGAAGATAAACAAACAGCGTAATGACGAGCACGGGGAGAGGCTTCACACGCTTTGAGGTCTGGTAGTTTTCAGATGCTGGATGTTGAGCTAAATAGGCCGCATAGGACAGATTGTTGGAGAAGGAGAGAGAGAGCCAAGCACCAAACCTCTGCTCTCTTAGATATAGGCCTGCACCCAAGTCAGCTGCTTTATTATTTATCACCATTATTGTGTTCATATTGTTGTTTTTGTTCTCACATGCTACTTTATGTATCTCAAAGTCTCTGACGGAGTTAAATATGTACACTGAGAAATTGAATTAAAAGGGATTATTGACATTATTTTCCACCACATTAGTGCCTCCCATTGATCATGTCACATCTTCCTATCCATAACGCCTGCTGATGACGATAATGCGCGGCTGGAATTAGAGAAACACCCTAACCAGATTAAAAGTAGGAACAGATGCTGCTCGGAGGCTGAACACGTTTTCAAAGACTTGTATCAAAGGATATTATGGCTTTATTCATTTTGCATGTATCTAGGCCAGCCCAGCCCCTGCCACTCCCACAGACCACATACATGACTATGAAAATGGATTAACTTCTCCCGCTTGCTTCACTCTCAAAAATTGCTCATCTTTAGGCTTTTTCTCTTTGTCCCATTCCCTCAATTTGTTCTCCCATGTCTTCTTTCTTTTCCCATCCTCCTCCTCGCTCCGTCTTTGTCTGTTTTTCCAGTATATTTAATGTTGTGTACTATATTCATATACTCTATAGTTTGTCATTTGTGAGTCACTTTGTTGAGTAAATGTTGTAAAAAGGAGGTCAGGTGCGGACAGCCTCTTCCTTAACTTCTACTTGATGCTGAAAGATGAGATTCCACTCATGTTAAGCTGGCATTGAGCTGACTTTCTTATCTAGAGCAACTTCCCATCAATGCACAGCTTTTTGTGACTCCCATAGTCGTCAGCACCGCGCTAATAAAACAGCATGAATGAATGAGTGAAACGCACTGGTAGGAGCTTAACAGATGCAAGTTTTTTTCTAAGTGCACAGAGTGAAGTGAAAATGTGTGAAATACGAGTGGGAGGTTTGGAGGGATGTGGGAGAGAGGTGTATGAAAAAAAATAAAATAAATCTTGCACTCTGCTACTCACATTACACAAATTCACCACAGGGGCTGAAACCTTAGGATTCCTCTTAAGATGATGAAAAGATGTCTGAGCCTTGTCTCAGATGAGTCTTTAAGGGTGTGCTTGGATTTAAAGACCCTCTGGAGGCTTTTGTTACAAGTTTTCAAGTTCATACATCAATGAAATAGTCATGAACCGCGCCAGTTTGTCAGATTAAGACTGTCAAGTTCAGGTGGTTGGGGGACTGGTTTGATGTAGGCAAAAGCTTAATGGCTCGCACGGCTTCCTTCCTCCGCCCCACATGGAGAGGTTTAATCAGAAATCCAAAAACGACCCCTGCATGACTTCCCTTTTATTATGAGTAGTTATCAGTCATGCATCATGTGCTTGGGCTTCAAAAGGTGTATTCTGCTTTAGCATATTGTATGTGTCAGGAACATAATTAAAATGTGCTGAATGAAGATGCATTATATATGTACAGTGGTTTGGGACGGCATTGATGTCAAACATCAATAAGTATCTCTGAGTCCTCTAAAAGATGAAGAAAAGTGCCCCAGATTCACGTATTAAAAATGTACGAACTGTTTTGTACATGGCACGGTGTGTGTCAGTCTCCTCTTGCCGTTGGCTCAGCTTTGGGGCGACGCTAACGGTTATTAGTAGAGAAAATGACCAAACCTAAACTGATATAATGATGTTTTTGTAAAGTAAAACACTCCTGACAGAAAGCTTGAATGATTGATTTCTGTCATAATCTTCAGGCACCAAAAGATAGTTTCTGACATGAGGCAATGGCAATGCATCAAATCAATGAGAGAAGCACTTATTCCTCTTATATTGGTTTAGGCTTCTAGACTGTAAGGCCATGGAGAAACCAGCGACCGCAGCATATGGCAGATGACGCATTGCAGACGTGCCGAACAGAGGGCTGATCAGAACCAGACTCTGTTTCTATTCGACACTGACCACAGGAGGATAGCGGGGTTGAGGAGCTGTCATATTTCCCTCGGGAAGAGAGGGAGAGATTCCCATGTGGTTGAATAATAATGTGGCTCTACCTCACCAGAGAGAAGTTGGAGGGAGCGCGGCACAGAGAGGGAGGAGAAGAATTGGTCATAGAACATTTGTCAAAGAAGTTCAGAAGTGTCACTGGCACCACAAAAAGCACTCCGATGCCTTAAACCCCATAAAATATGGTTGTGTGTGGGCATGTGTGCATGCATGTTTTTGTGCTCCATGCTCGCATGGAAGTGTTTTTCATTAAAGTCAGGGCTGCTAAGCAGCGAGAGGCTAACGTGAAGGATGTGGCAGTGGTGCGGTAGTCCCAGTCATCGTCAGTTAAGTCACAGAGGCCAGTGACGAGCACAGATGTTACCATACACGCCTCTGAACCACCATGAATGCACGCACCCCTGCAAGATGTGAACCAGATTTATCCCAAATTGTAGCTTGACGCTTGATCCTGAATAACATATTCAAACGTGTGGAAGCAATGAGAATAATGTCTCCACTTTGGCGGTTTGTTTAGTATGCTTTTATATCCAGTGGAAACCCCAGTCTCATCGCTAGCCAACAAATGCCTCGTTTAACTTGTATTTATCTTGGTGTCAAATCCACATAGCCACAAGCTACAGCGCTGGCTCATTTAAGGAAATGCTAAAAGTAAATTCAGCGGTAGCTTTGCTTTCCAATGGAGTCATTACACAAAAATCTGGAAGACCCAGCGATGATAAAATTACTCACAGGGCCTGGTGTTAGATGTCAGCTTTGATGTTTAAACAATGATTTCATTTCAAAAAACTTAAAAATTTGTATCCAACAATTTGAACTCTTTAAAAGCAAACATGTTTGTGGAGTATTTACGCCTTCATTTGGTATCTTATTGCATTCGTAGGGGCGGGAATCAGAAGAGGTCCTGCGATATTTAAGTCACGATACAATCTTATCCTGATTTCAAACATTTTCCGATACGCTGAGTATTACGTTAAGATATATTGTGATATATTACGATTTATTACCTTTTTTTCAACTGCAAATTATGCAGTTTGTCAACATCTGTTTTATCCAATAAGACACAGTTTTCCCTCTGTTCATGTCATTCACATATCTTGAGGTCAAGGGACCCCTTAGAAAATGTCCATGCCAGTTTTTCCTCACCAAAATTTTGCGTAACTTTGGAGCATTATTTATTGTTCTTCTCGACAGGCTTACATGACATGATTGGCATGGCATTGTTTCCTCAGGTTTTCCAGTTTCATATGATACCAGTATCTTCACTCTAGCGTTAAGACTGAGCCCGTTACAATCTCTGAAAGACAGAATAGTGTCCGGGCCCACCGGCAGGCCCTCAGATTGTTAAGAGGTTAATTTATATGATAAAAGATCGATACTTGACGTCCGTGTATCAATACAGTATTGCCAAATATTGCAAAATATCACTATACTATGTTGTATCGATTTTTCCCCTCACCCCTATTAATTAGTTGAATCTTGCGGCGTCTGTCCAGAATGATGAGTGTTACCATTGGGCTAGTTAGAGTAAAGAATCCAAGGCAGCTTACTTTTACTCATGTGGACTCTTTGTGTACGTTTAATAGATGAATTACTGTGTTGTACTTCCTATGGGAAGTTAATGTTGATCTCTCACCGGTGTGTTTCTTTATAGCACGAGTGACAATGGAACTGATTTGACGGCTGCTCTTTACTTCTGTGAATCCAGTTTAGTTGTTATTATATCCCTTTGGGGATATACAGTATGTTATGTAACTCTTGTTCTTTCTGATTCGTAACCACAATCATCGAACGTGTTACCATTACTGTTTTCACATTTTGACTTTGCTTCCAGTAAAAAACTTCAAAGGCCAACTGCTGCCTTCAACCTTTATTGGAAGTGTGTGTAGTTTGCTGCATAGCTGTGCACCTACATACATAGCGAGGGCAAGAAGAGAACATACTTGACAAAGGCTATATGTTTTAAGACTGAACTGCTGCTGTTGGCTGACAGAGGACTTGAAAGAGAAAAGAGGAAGACAGGGAGAGAATGAGAAAGAGGGAGACCTTGGATGGTTGAAAAAAAAAAAAAAAAATAACCCTTTTCCTACAACACGCTGCACAAATCAAACACTTAAAGTGCAGCGCGTGCACATATTAAAAAGGAAACAGCACTTAAAAACTGAATTTGAATAACGGACTAACTGTAACTCACATGCCTCTATGGACTATTTATACATTGTCTACATTCTTTTCAGCACAGTGCTATCAGTCCTGAAACAATGCATGTTTAAGAGAGAGAGAAAGAGAGTTTGTATTACTGCCATGCTAGATAAAATAAGCAGCACAGAATATTTTATTATGACAACAGTAAGTGGCATTCAAATGTTTAGTCCCCGAGTGGTGGCCTTGGCTATTATTTATGAATTAGCTGCGAAAAAAATGCCTCAAAAATCCCTTTATGACACAGCAGGAGGGCCGTCAAAGTGGAGCAGCTGAACTTGCATCAAAGTGCATTTAACTGAGCAAAAGCTCGATTGCAGCTTGATGAAAGTAATATTTATTCAGTAATGCTTCTGATTGCAACCAAATGTGTTGTGCTCGGAACAAAATCTATTGAGTTAAATGAGTCCAACCCAGAAAAGGCTGATGTGCCTCAGCTTACCGAAAAGTGAGGTTGGGAGTTTACGGTTGTTCAGTCTCTTAATAATTTAGTTTTTCTGATACGTCAGTTAGTTTTACCCTTTCCCACCAAAATTAGTGCATATATGCAGGTTTTTTAAACACGGGAAAACCCACTAAAAATAGGCAATAGACTCCTTTCCCATGCCGCGCCGTTGCACTGGCCTTTCTGGTTTTTTTTCCTGCTGTGTCACGTTCGATGTCACGGACGCGCCGGAACACTGGAAAGACTAACAAAGACGGTTTTGATGAGTTTTATTTTGTTTATGTCAAGTTTGAAGTTTGTTTTGCGATGACTTGACTTCATCGTGCGTCACTTCGCACCGGAAAAGGGGCGAAAAATTACTGTAGCGTGTCCATCCGGGTGTCACGTTTCCATCACTGCAGATCGGAGCTGGAGCCGATAAATACTGCTACTACTGCTACTGCAGAGTCATTTGTCCCGGGAAGGAATACCGATTGTAACCTTTCCTTCTGAAGACAAAAGCCAGATGTTAGTGGGTTTTTTTGTCCAGTGGGAAAGGGGCTTTAGTTAGTTAAGAAGTTAGTAAATGAGATAATGGCTCAGTCCATCCATGTGTTTTTCTTATCATGGGCCCCAAAAAAGTCAGCTCTGTAGGCCTTTGCTTCTCAGAAATACGGTTCTGAATGCAGTGTGTGTGTGTTCACGCAGTAGTGAGCCTGTGTTTGTATCTGCATCCGTGCTTCAGTGTGTTTCTGTCATTCTAGTTCAGTGAGTGGCCCACTGGGTGCAGACAATCCCAGGCTTTGTGTGTGTGTCCTGCTGCCATGCTGCGTACTGTACTGAATGGGCTCTGGGGAGCGAGGCGTGTGAAAATCCCACCCTTGCCCACCTAGAGACTGTCAGCTGTGTGTGTGTGTAAGAAAAGAGAAAGACGGAGAGAAAAAGAGTGCTTGTGTGTGTGTGTGTGTGTGTGTGTGTGTGTGTGTGTGTGTGTGGGGGGTAGGGGGGGGTATTCATGTGTGTAGGGTGGGAAGTGGTGGGTGAAAGAGAACACGGAAACAACCTCTCTCTGTGTTGGACAGTACAGAGAGATTCTTTATTATTCTATTATTTCATTAACTGGAGAACCTAATGACCTGACAAATGACCTCCAGCAGAGGCCACTCTGTTCTCTCAGACTCAGCACCGCCGTCGCTGCCGGTCTGTCTGTCCGTCCGTCCCTCCCTCCGTCCGTCTCTTCCTCTTTGTCTGTGTGTCCCCCTCCATCCCTTTTCATCATGCTTTATAATCTGAAAATGCATTTAGACCATTTTCACAGCAGACAATTTGACATAGCCTGAAATATACAGGTGTAACTAATGACATTAATTATGGCTGCATTAGATTTAGGTTCCTCACATTCAGGGCCCTTATGTTTTGCTTTAATGGACCGGAGCCATTATTAATGTCATTAGTTACACCTGTGAAGTCGAAATGTCTGCTGTGAAAGAGGTCTATTTCACATACATTACATTATTTGTTTTAAGTATTTACTATCATTCTTTATAATATCTATTATAAAGATTATTACAAATGTATTATATATTATTTTCTATTATTAATAATAATTGTTTTTTAAATAATATATTTATATATATATTTATTTTATTATTATTTACTTCTTTAAAATCTCTCCTATTTCTTAATTTTTTCTTGAGTGCGTGTTGCTATAGGGTATTTTGTATATTGTTTTTGATGACGTTTATTAATCCCTATTGATCGTATGAGTGAAACCTGTTCTACTCATGTGCGTGCCATCACTATTTAGTACATGAACTGTTGTTTTCGCATATTTTTTACCCACTGAACCTTTTAATGAGCCTGATGAAGTGCTGAATGAAAAGTGTCACTCTTGTCAGTGTTAAGGGGCCTTCACACCCTCACAGGTGTTTTCAATTAGTCTGGTTGATTAGACCACCAACGTCTATAAACTTAAACTTTTTACTTTGTAAAATGTCCCGCCCTAACAGTTGCAAAAAAACGTAACAGGAGCATGAGGAAGCTGCAAACCAGGCACAGTTGTGCAGTTGTCCACAGTGTCCAGAGTCCTTTCTCTGTAAAAAAACATTTCTGTAGCAACTTAGGACTGTATAACATTTCTTTAATTTAGCATTTTCTACGTAATTCAATGTGTGAATAAAAGCTGTTAAATGGCTAGTAAAGACAAGCACAAGATTACAACATTCGTATATATTACGTAGCATGCAAACCAGTCATGAGACCGGGAAGTAAATGCTGAGCGTTGATCATGGAGCCATTTTCCAAAGCATATGATGTCACTCTGGAAGACTTTGCAAGGTACATGAAGTTACTTTTGTAGAAATGACTGTAAATTGGTTGGGTGCCAATAATAGAGAGTTTCTCCCTTGTCGAGGTTGAGATAACATGACAGCTTGAGTGTCATGTTTTCTCACTTTGTGCATGCACTAAACTTCCTGTGTTGCCTTCTGTAGTCTTGCGTGCCAGATGCCACATGCCATGCCAACACTGTAGCTCTATTAAAAACCGTTCTGTCTAAAGTCAACATGGAACTTTTCCAGAATGGAGGCTTATGTATTGAAAGGCAAAAAATAATTCTCCCTGTCTTCCTGTCTCCTCCCAGTGATTAATATATGAATGGATCCCTCACATGTAGATCATCATCATCATCAGTATGTGTCACTCGTGTTCGTGTTGTACTGCATCTTGCTGCATAGCATGTGAAGATTCAGGAGGCGGATGTGGGAGCAGCAGGCTCTTGTGGAAGCCTAGTTATGCTCCCATTGTCCCCAACCACAACACAGGATGAGGTGGATTCTAATTGCGGAGGTGGATGGACAATGCACACACACACACAAACAAGTAACAAACGAGCACACACATACTCAAATAGCACAGACAGGACACAGGTGACCTCTTCCGTGTGAGACAAAACCAATAGGCAAAGTAGCCTATTTAGCCCACCACGGAGGATGTTATTTGTTTAGCCCCAGTATAGCTACCTCCTGCTGCCCATAAATGTCAAGCCTCATCATTGTTGAATGAGAGTTTTCTGCACAATTTGACGGTGTAGTGTGTTTAATGCATTGAATAAAGGTGCTGTGTGTTTATTAAGCAAATTCGTTATGTGACTTTTATTCATAATATGCTTATTGACTTCTACCTTTGTTAAAGCACCCATTTAACGCAGTAGGTAGTGTTCCCAATTCATTGAAAGGTAACTGTTAATTTAAAAAGGTTTCCTCAAAGGAGCTCATTTTCAGTAGCTCAACTATTAGGGTGATATATTCTTCAAATCCTCTCCTCTTCTCTTATATCTCCTCTCCTCTCCTCTCCTCTCCTCTCCTCTCCTCTCTTCTCCTCTCCTCTCCTCTTATTCCCTCCTGTCTCCCTCTCTTCCTCCATCCATCCCTCCATCTGTTTGCCGGATCTGTTTAGGTGTTTGTTTGTGTTTGTGGCCTATCCTCTCGGAGCATGTAGACATATGCCCCGTTCCTCCTCTAATTGGTTCTCTGTATTCATGTGGGGATGCTGAGAGAGGCAGGGAGACTGCAGGCAAAGCTGACTCTTAATAAATGTCAGTCCACAGCCGGGCTACGGATGGACAGCTCACTGATGGGCTGTTTATAACAAGGCGTCACTTAATGCAAGGGGAGACATGCGGGAGCTGAGGCGAAGTTACAGAGATAAAGAACAGGAATAAATCAAGAGATGGTGATGCATCTTGGCCAACGAGAGATGGAGACGAGATGAGAGAGGGACAGGGAGAAGCAGGAAGAGACATAGAGGCAGTGATGGTGACAAAACACGGTGCGTGTGACAGGAGGGACATCACAGACAGGCAGCAATCAATATCTGTGTGTGTCTAGAAAGCTCAGCTAATTAACTAGTAAATTTAGAATAAGAAGTGCTGCCCATCATCTGAGTAGTTGTGACATATTAACATCACATGTTGCAATTTAGAGTGCATGAAAACTAGTTAGCAAATGAGCAGAGAAGTTAAAATAGTTAGCTAAAAGTAATGGATAAACTGTTGAAATAGTTAGCTAATAACAATGGATTTTTTGTCGAAATAGTTAACTGAAAGTAATAGATAAACTGTTGAAATAGTTCACTCATAATAATGGATAAACTGTGGAAATAGTTAGCTCAAAGTAATGGATAAATGGTTGAAACAGAAAGACAGACAGAGTTGATAGAAAGATAGACCAGCAGTCACTCAGTCATCAGGTTATTTGTAAAGCAAGAAGTACGAAACTTGACCAAATAATGACGATTTAATTGAAATTTTTACATTATTAAAGGTGCTATGGTGCTAGATCTATACCATATCCAGAGCATTAATATAACAGCAAACAACTATTTGCTATGTAAAGATATAGAGGAGTGATGTCTACCTGAGCAGAGAAAGAAGTCACTGTATATTGTAATCTAACTTTTGCAGTGCTTTGTTGACATAGCCGGGCCGGGCTTCACATTATGCACATGAACATGCATGTGAGCGTGCGCCACTGGCTAGCTCACAGCTGCTGCTCTGCATTGCTCTCATACGGCGGTTACTGCTGATAACGCCGTCGAGACCGATGGCGTCGTCACGGAAGTGTATCACCCACCCTTCGGTTTCCCGCAGGTAAACACTGCTAGCTCTGTCAGCAGTGTTGCCTTTGTTTTCACTGTTCGCGTTGTTAGCAAAGTTAGCAACAAGCCACCGGCTCAGCCGTAGCCATGTTGAGAGCCGTGCGGAGGCAATAGAAAGGCTCCCAATCTCGCATTTAGCGCCTTTACTAGTGCTTTATAACATCCAGCCTGTAATCCATTCATGGGAACCACTGTGGTAGTGTATATGCACACGCAACACATATAAATGATGTGTGCATACTCCTGGCTGTGTGTGAGTGTGTCTGTGCGTGTGATTATTGTTTGTGCTGTTGGGTGTGTGGGCCTTGTACACATGCATGCTTGTGTATACACATGCCCATTAGTGTACAGTAGATGTGCAGCCTTTTGAGTGTGTGTGTGAGTGTGTGTGTCCCGATGTGTTTTCAAGAATTCCTCCTGTCAGGCCTGGAACCTGCTGACTCCTCTCAGCCCCTGTCTCCACGCAAAACAAAGCAAAAGCCCGGTTTGTTTATTGTTTTGCTTGCCTTGTTTTTCTTTTGATTGTTGTCAAAGTTCCCACTCTCTCTCTCCCCCTCGGGTTGCAGCATACACTCCCCTCCTCTGTGCTATTATTTACTCCCTGTTGTTTCCAGAGTTTAGATAGAATGAGAGCGTTATCAAAAAAGGCCTGTTGGAAAAAGGACGCAAAGTTAAGAGGGATAAAATATTCAGACTGATGGAATTTACTGGGCCTGTTCATTCCCAAGTGCTTTCTCCAAATCATAGCAATTAGAGAGAGTGACATGTTGGCCCCTCGCTGTACAGGAAGGGTTTTCCATCATGTCATCTCTTGCATGTCATAAGTCTGAGAGAGGTTTGGAAAATAACTTCTCTTCTCTTCTCTTCTCTTCTCTTAATATATTTGGGAGAATA
Source organism: Sebastes fasciatus (assembly GCF_043250625.1). Lineage (NCBI taxonomy): Eukaryota > Metazoa > Chordata > Actinopteri > Perciformes > Sebastidae > Sebastes > Sebastes fasciatus. Next base: position 7,128,093 of record NC_133800.1, read on the forward strand.
GGACTGTGTGTGTTTTTGTGTGGGCCTGCATGTGTGTGCACATATCTGCTTGTGCTCATTTCCGTTATAAATACCAGAGGTGATTGACAGTTTCCAGTGTTTGGCTTTGACAGCTCTTATTTGTTGTAGTCGACAGGCTTTTTAGTGAATGGCTGACGTTTTGAGGTTCCGTGTCTGTCACTGTGCGATGGCTACGGGGCACTGCTGTGGATGTGGATACCAGTCCATGGTGCCCCCCTTTCAGCATCAATGCACAGTGCATATGTGGCTCCCGCAGGCTGCTTTTTCTGAACGGCTCCGGGCTCAAAGGGTCATGGGAAGATTAAACATGGTTGTTTACTGAACTATTGATTTGTTTTTGTTGTTTCGAGTAAAGCTACCGACACACAGGAGGAGCTGAATATTGTGGACTGGTGTAGTTGAGCAAATGAAAAGCTGTTGAAGATGTTCACTGAGCTTCAGGGTTCATGTTATTGTTCAGTGGTATATTTTATCATCCAAATGGAGACCCGACAAATTGATCAGTGTACATTGAGTTAAGTACCATAATGTTACACACACCTGAAACATCAGTTGTAAACACCAGGTTTCCAAATAAAAATCAAGGGGTTTCAGACTCTCCATTATGCCAATCACATGTGGGGAAAAGCACCATGCAAGAGGCAGAGGAAATAGTTTATTTACTGCTCAGAGCTTCCACGGATCACAAGAAGGTCACTGTTTGGTGTTAAGAGTCACTTGCTCCTGATTGAAAAACTCTGGCTGTTGCTACTTCTCTCTCCTCCTATACTTACGGTTGAATGCAGCAAGGTGATTCCTCTTTCCTGGGGGGGTTGCAAAACAATCTCACCTCAAGCTCCATTTAGCTCTTCCAGGGCTTTCAATCCTTTCTTGTGATCTTCTTTGGCAGATTAAGTTTGCTAGGTTGTCATTTCATTTTTTCTATGGTATGATTGGGTTGATTGGACCTTCAGGTGAGATTGTTCTGTCGGTTGTGTCCAATTGTAGGAAATCAAATGTGAAATAGATGGAATCAAGAAGGATTGAGAAAAGGTTGTTTCTATTGAGGATGTTTTCATACACCGTTCGTAGCTATAGCTACGAAAAGTAATGCACTGTCATTCGTATATATCCCATGAAATAACTTTGTATGTAGTCCACATAATCGTGAATCAGGAAGTGTAAAGAGCGAGAAATGCCGTATGGGGAGGAGGTTAGGGCGGATGGTTAGGTCAAAAAACACCGGACTTTCACCCAGGAGACTGGCGTTCGTACACCTTGTGAAACCAGAAGTCAATGTTGATTTATTTGTCACGTAACTTTTGTAAGTAACGCCACATCCAGAGTTATTTTAACCCAGACCATGTATGATAAAGATCTTTTCCTAAACCTAACTAAGTCATTTTGTTGCCTAAACCTAAACAACTTGTTTCCTGTGAAGACGGAGGTTTATTTTTACAAGACTGTATGCATGTAACGAGTAGAAATTGACACATGTTGCTGTACATTCGTAGGAAAATGCACGAAGAACGAGGAATAGCTTTTCGTAAGATATACAAACTGTTGTATGAGTATACATTGTTCTATTAAAGCTTCAGTAGGCAGTATATTTTTGGCATCATTGGGCAACAATTCCATAATAACCTTTCAGCATATTGTAATTCAAGTGTTCTGACAGAAAACTAGACTTCTGCACCTCATCGTGGCTCTGTTTTCAGGCTTTAAAAAATCGGGCCCGTGATGGGAGACTTTGACCAATCACAGGTCATTTCATTGAGAGAGCGTTCCTTTCACAATGACGGCGTCACAAACTTTCTCATTTTACAGCTAAACAGTACACTACAAGATTATTCTGAAAACATTTGAGGAGAGAAATAGACATTAACGTAACAAAATATTGATTCATATTTGATCAGCGTTGCCTAGTTTGACCGTTTGGTCGGAGTTCGCGAGTGATTGACAGCCGGCTCTCATAGACAGCAGCTGGACAGCAGACCTCAGATCAGCTCTTACTGCTTGTTTTCCTCCCGTCTGTGAAATCTTGCAGATGCCGTTAGGAGCACCGGAGGACACTGAGGCACATGATTTTTTTCAGGTTACCTATTTAATGTACTACTGTCACGATATAGTGACCGTTTTATACAAATAACTTTTTTTAATCATATTTGCTCCAATTTTTAATGCAACATCACAGTTATAATTAGCAGTGTAATAGCATGATATTAGTTGCTTCAGTAACTGTGAAAGTAAAGTTATATTTTGTTAGATAAACCTCCTCAGTAGTTTGGCTCCTGAGAAAACATGTGAGTGTACAGTGGAAGTTTTAAAAGAAATACAAAGGTTTAGTGTCGGGGGCCTCGATAGAAGTCTCATTACAGCCGCCACCGACCACTTGCATGCAAATTAATCACAGTTTACACTAAATCCAGTCCAAAGGCTAATAGTCTGTACTGTGTGTATGTACACACTGGTAATAGCCTGTCAGCTGACTGGCTGAGGGAATACTCAGCAGCGTGCCTGAGTTTGAGAAATGCTGGTTCTAATAGATCATGTCATTTTGAAAGTTTTTGGGGTCATTAGTCAGCATACTGTAATTGCCTTCTTATGCCTTCCTCTTCTTGTTTATGAGACACAGTTGGAGAACATATTAGAAGTATTACATATTACATTTAGTTTGATTTAGTGTGCCATAATGAGTGGAAAGATATTAATCAAACTCAGCATAACGCTCGGTACAATTTGGTTTGCATTATTCTCCTCAGATGAACCTTTGAACTGTCTCCAATTCCCCATCTGCGTTCCTCTTCCTCCTCCACAGTGAATCAGGTGGCTACAAGCTTAGACAACCCTCAACGGTGTTGATGAGGTGCAGACAGATGGACAGAAACGCTCTCAACATAAAAGAGCAGGCAGCACACCTGTAGCACTGACACAACCACAAAAAAATCTTTATTGAGACATTAAAAGACTGTGTTTTGACAGCACAGCTGCGTTTGTCAGAGGATCTGTTTTTAGCGACAGACAGCTACGCAGCTGAACAAAAGCACACACACACAAACGCATGCCTCCTCGAGCGCACTAAACACACAAGAAAAGTGTGCCCACGTTCGCTCAACGTCTCAATAAGTTGTTCTTTTTACATCACAGCTACAGATGTGCGGTTTCTCACGGTGGTTATAGCTGAACTTGCATACAAAAAGCAAAGCAGTTGAGTTATGAAAAACATCTCACTTCATTCAAATTAAAAAATATAGTAATATTAGTGATGATGAGATGCCACTTTATTCCACATAATTACCTTGTTTGTGGAATATATTACCCGCCGTCTTCATGCCACAGTTTTATTTGTGCTGTCACCAGCGTGCATGCCCAGTGACAACGCAGACAACCCTTCTCACGTCGTCATAAAATAACCTCCAGTGATCATCCTTCAGCAGGATGGCAGAATGCAGCTCAGACAGCCAGGGAAGCTTGTGAATGTAGGTTGGCACAAATATAGAGAGTAAGACAGGTTGGCAGACATGTTAACTGACAAACAGTAATGACACATAGGCTATATTATGATTGCTGTAAGCTGCCCGACAGACAGGGAGACAGAGAAGCAGTCAAGCATGCAGACAAGTTGATAGACCAGATAGAAAGATAGACCAGCAGTCACTCAGTCATCCGGTGTTTGTTAAGATGTCTGTACCCATGGCAACATAACAGCATAACAGCAACGATTGTAGATGTTTTTTATTATTATTATTATTAATGATGTGAATAAAGAACAGTATGTTCTTGTGTGTGTAAATTAAAGCAGCCAGGAAAGGGAAGAGTGTATTTGTTATGAGTGTGTTGAGGGATAAGGGGTTACGAAAATCCGACAGCTCAGCCTCCTATGCATGCCGCCTCTCTTTCTGCCTCTTTGTCTTTCACTGTCAAGATTTCTCTCTGTCAGGCAAACGTCAACGACCAGGCATGTGGCAGAGAGCTCCAACTGGACAAACTGTCAAAGAGCTCATAGTCACACAGCAGACACATCCTGTAGCAAAGTCTCAGAGGACCTACGATGTAACTTTCTGCAGAGCGCTGGAGCTGGCTAAATTACAGTAACCTTTTCTTTGAAGCTGATTTAATGCTGCCGGTGTCATAAGTATAAGCAGAAAAGCAGGATGATCCATTTTTTATTCTGAACTTTCACACAAACTTGTTCATATTTATTCATTTTTAGTCGAGCAGGGATGAAGTGCAGCACAAGTGCTACTTGTGGTAGCATAAATATCATTTTAATTTTAAATACTGCAAAGATCAATGCATATTTATTACAACATTTGTGCTTTTTGTGACGCCAAGTGGAATATATTGAGGCCTAAAAAAATGAACACGCTTTACAGTTTGTGTAATTACCATTAGGACATGGAGCTGTTCTGGTGGAGCTGTTCTGGGTTGTTTTTTCATAGCCATCATGTTTTTTTTTTGCTAATTAAGACCTAGTGTGAAAGAGACATCATTTCTGGATGAGGTGACAAGCTGTAGTCTAGGTTGTCCACATGGGCACTTATCGCAGAGGAAAAACACACTTGTCGACCACTGATGGGACCTGGTTTCGTTTCCCCACTGTGATGTTTCTGACATGGCTGGTTGCTCCAACAAACACAACGTTTGCAGAGTAGGAAGCTGATGAGGGTAATCATGTTGTAGTCACTGCACCAGTTGGCCGTTAACCAGCAGGGGTCCTAACAGAGAGAGAGAGGGCCCCTGGCACACCAACGCAGGTTTCATCTGACAAAAAAGTTGAACTTAGCTCAACGCAATGTCTTCCAGCAATGTCTTCCAGCAATGCACTCCGTTATAATCAAGTACATGCAAGAGCGCTTACCTCGAAAATTACTTTGTAATATGAACAGTTTATCGTCACTACTTTACAGAGTTGTCAAAATACATATGTGTCAGTGTTATAGATCACTGTGTCCAGTGTTTTGGTGTCTGATAAAGCCTCATAACTCATTGATTTATGGCTCAAAAAGGTCTTCCTGGACCCCATTTTATCTCCTGATTGCTACCTAAAAGCAACACACCTACACCAACATAGCACCGTGCAAGTAGGGCTATTAAGAGTTTAAAAGAGGGCGTTAGCAGAAACTAGTAAAAACAGTGGACAATCTCCGAATCTGAAAAGTGAAGCCAATGCTGAGGTGCCTTAAACTTTCATTCTTTCTAACAGCCAGCAGGGGGCGACTCCTCTGGTTGCAAAAAGAAGTCTGATTGTATAGAAGTCTATGAGAAAATGAGCCTACTTCTCACTTGATTTATTACCTCAGTAAACATTGTAAACATGAGTTTATGGTCTCAATCGCTAGTTTCAAGTCTTCTTCAATACAGCATGATGTTCATTTAGTAAATTATGGTCCCATTTAGAGTCAAACAGACCATAAAGCAGGGGATGCTTTAGGGCGTGGCTACCTTGCCATTGACAGGTTGCTACCACGGCGTTGTCCGGTCTGGGAGTTGTCCGTGTTTTTGTCTTACAACTTTAACCCTTTCACAGTGCGTTTTCAGTTCATGAAAGTTAATTATTACCTTTTTCTATAATCTGCTACATGCATGCGAGCAAGTAAGCAAACCTTATTTATACGGGACTTTTCATAACAGAAGTTACAATGTGCTCTACAGGAAAAACAAAAGACAAGAGAGGTTTGATAAAAGAGACAGTGAAGACAATATATATCAAATTAAGTATAAAATAAAAGCTGCAGTATCAAGACAGAGAGGGTCAAAGAAATAATGATGTTCCTTAATAATGATAAAAGCACCCTGTTGTGTAGAGCGGTGTCTTCAGATGTAATGAGATATAAGACTTCTATACGGAACCGTTTTTGAATCTCAAACGCGGTGCTGTCTATGCACATAAACGGTACAACTCCGAAACTTCTCCACCTTCATCCGAGACACACACGCAAACTTTCACCCAAGCACACATGACATTTGACATTTGACTATACTGCAGAAGATTGATTGACGCTTGTTGTTGACACTTGGGCCCGATTTGCTTCACTTGGTGTCTGTCTGGTTTGGACTTTGCCATGCATATTTTAAGATTGCTTCACCTGGCAGACGGTTTCATACAGACGCAGACAAAGAGTGTCTCTTTTTCTCTCTCTGTGAATTTATCGCAGCTTTGTTGTTATTGTTTTATTAAGTTTGAAGTTAAATCTCTGGATATAAGACAAATTCCTTCTGTCAGTGAATTCTTTATAGCTTGATGTTTGAGATGCTTTTGGTTGTTTGGTACTACGAAAGCTCCCTTGGGTTATCTCAATTTTTCATTTTTTTGCTTTTGCTCTCATTCTCTGCGTCTCTCATACCTATTTCTCCCCTCCTTGCTTTGTTTTTGTCAATCTCCCACCCTTGTCATATTTTACTCTCTCTCCCTTTTCTTGATTCCCTCTCTGCCTTTCTTTGAATTTCTTACTTGATAAAAGCAGTTCCTGTAAAGCACTTAGGGGAAAGAAATCCACTGCTTTGACAAGTATTTCAAATCCAAGCTATTCTTTATCGCACTGAGTCAAATAATTGATGAAGAGAGCCTTTTCTGAGTCCACCCAGCCCCATTCACACAGACTCCTTATGGTATGAAAACCTCACTGCTGGATGCCGTACACATGCGGTCTTATATGAACTGACACCACTGACACCAGTAAACACTTGATGGGATAAAAGCACCGCTTGTTGAACGTGTCATTCTTTTTTTATCAATTGCAATTGGTTCACTCAGGAAACCTCTTAAAGCTTAAAATCATGAAAATTGGTGTCCTCTTAACATCAGTGCAGCAGTTACAGGTTGTCCATAAATGACACCAGACGAGTTGCTCTCTGAGCTTCAGGCACAGTCGACGTTTTCAGTTCTGCACCCATTTATTTAAAAGCAAATTTGGGTTTATTGTACTGCAGCTGTTCATTGCGGTAACTTCTGAGATCTGGAAACTAAATAACAAAATAGTCAACCCAATGGCGGTAAAAGCACTGAAGCAAAAAACAACACATACAGTATGTCAGTGGTGAGAATTTATTCAGATCACATCATTGGTCTGGTCCTAATCTAACCAGATCTGGTCTGAGTGAACTTCACAAGATGAACTTGATTATGGAAATACTGAAATGAGTATGTGGGCTTACGAAATCACTGTGTCTGAGTGTGTCTAAGTGTATTATTCTCCATTTTAAGATGTATTTACATGAATTTATCTTTTATGTTTTATGAATCATGGAGAAAGTATTTAAAGTATTTTGAAAATACAACATTACTCCATAATTGAAAATATTGGAGCTGTGGCCTGTCTGCTCCTCCGGTGTGACTGCAATTCGAGGGTTACCTTCTAGACACGACCGCATTAGCCTCTGGCCAGCAGCAGTATAGTCGGAATCACTTCACCAGCTGTGTGTCTCAAATACTCAAATATGAGGATTTTCAGGTCGGTAGAATCTAATGTTACGTTATCTCTGTTGATCCAGTCCATTTGCTTGCTTCCATGGCTGCAGAAGGCTGCGTTTATGTGCCAGTTTGTTTCATATGTGGCAACTGGATGTTGAAATGGGCAGCGGACGGGATCACACGGATCCAAAAACAAAAACCCAGACGTTCCAGACCGGACATATTTGCTGTAGCATTGTTGTCAGAGAAGCCAGTACATCAATTTAGCATGTTTCCCTAATATCTGATGACATATCATGGATATTTGATCATTTATTTATTTATAACGTAAGGGATAATGTACAGTGAGCCGGTCATTCTTTCACAACAATGACCCGCTAGCTGTACATTATCCTGCTTATTACACGGCTACTTACTGAAGAAATCAATAATTTGACACAAAAACAGACACCGACATCAGAGCTGCGCCCATAGCAACGGTCTGCTATACATAGCAACGGTCTGCTATACATAGCAACGGTCTGCTATACATAGCAACGGTCTGCTACACATAGCAACGGTCTGTTACACATAGCAACGGTCTGTTATACATAGCAACAGTCTGCTATACATAGCAACGGTCTGCTACACATAGCAACGATCTGTTATACATAGCAACAGTCCGCTATACATAACAACGGTCTGCTACACATAGCAACGGTCTGTTATACATAGCAACAGTCTGTTATACAGAAATTACAGACCGCAGAACGCCGTGATTGACCAATCAGAATCAAGTATTCAGCACAGCCGTGTAATAAAGTAGATATTTTACATATTGATCCTTTAAGACTTTTTATATGCCAAAGACGATACCTTTAGGGGTACGATGCAAGTAAAATAGATTTTGTTGCAATTTATGTGAGGTCAAGTTACATTATTACTGGACTATTATTACATAACTACAGTGAGTGTACAGTTGAAGCAGGAAGTCAGTCTTTAAAGGTGCTCTATACGATAACCAGAGCATTAATATAGCAGCACACAACTATTGTCTGTGTAAAGATATAGAGGAGTAATGTCTACCTGAGCAGAGAATGAAGTCACTCTCCCTCTGTGTGCGTTGTAATTCAAGCTTCTCCGTGCTTTGTTGACATCGCTGGGCTAGCCGAGCGTGCTTTTAGTGCATGTTCATGCATGTAAGCGTGCCTTAGTGGCTAGCTCTCGGACGCTGCTCTGCACTGCGCTCATACGGCGGTTACAGCTGATAACGCTGTCCGACCAACGGCATCATCGCGGAGGTGTAGCACTCACACTTCGGTTCCTCTCCCAGGTAAACACTGTTTTCTCTGTCAGCACTTTCACTGTTAGCACCATTAGCTGCCATGTTGAGAGCCGTTGAGAGGCAATAGATTTTCTCTTCCAAATAAGTTTGGCTAACCTTGGACTTTGTTTAAAACCTGGCTGCTCGTGTTTTTCGTCCTGTTGTTGTCACGGAAACTAACTTGATAAGTATAATGTTATTATTACTGATGAAAACGAAGGCCAAAGCTATGAAAATAATACCCAGTTTGCAATAAACCAGAATTTCCTTAACATTGTGGTATCCTCAGTTTGAATTTGAGGGCTTATGCTGTAATCCATACGGAGCTTCTTTCACAATCATCCCTCCATGACTTTGTTGGCTCATCTGGAATTCTACAAGTAACCTTGTGGAAATATTAGGCGGCAACAGAACATGTAGTCCCACATTTCAGCAGTTATAGAGGGATACTATTGGAGAAATTTGTTTATTTTCCTTTTGTTAGTTTATTCTCTCTCATGTGTTGGATCTCCCTTAGTGTGTAGCCTATATTGTATTAACATGCTCCAACATGTATGTGCATATGGAACACACCAGATGCAAGCGAATTCATGATTATCTTCATGAGTTAATCCTGTTTTCTGTATCCTGACACACAGGATTTTGGCATTGAAACAGATAAGACGTGTGCGTGTGCGTGTGCGTGTGCGTGTGCGTGTGCGTGTGTGTGTGTGTGTGTGTTCTGGTGGTATAGGGCTGTGATGATGAGGATGATGCATCCTATCCCCATTAGTGTTAGCCTAGATCTGTCAGAGCCTTGTTGGGTTACTGCCTGGTAAAATCTCAACCCTGAGGAACAATGGGATGGGCCAAACTCTCACACAGACACACACACACACACACATACATACACACACACACACACCCTTGTGCATATGTTCCCAAGACAAAACAGTGTTTATCTGTTTCACACACACACACACACACACACACACACACACACACACACACACACACATACATACATACTCGACAGTACCTGAAAATTCATTGTCAGAACACGCCGTCAGTCTCACATTCACATAAGCACAAACACACTTTCATCCTCAACCCCTGCGTAACAGACAGGATGTGTTACAGTCTGGTTTGTTGTCTTTATTGTTGCTTAGTTTTGATCGACATCACATTTCACACCGCTCTCAGACTGCATTTTTCGGTTGCCCCCTGTCTCACCTCTGTCAGACAATAACAGAGACGGCTCAGTTTGCTGTTTATTTCTTTTCCCCAACTCGGCTGGTGTTTGTTACTGTGACCCGAGCGCACCAAAGACCATCAACCCAGATAACTGATTATGCAGCGCTGGTTTCTCCTCATTATAATAGTGTTTGTCACAGTGGAGATCAATAGATGTGGTGTGAACTGAGACTCATATCAGTGCTATTGGAAGCACACGGTGTGTTCATCATTCAACTAATTCAACTGCATGCCCAATTTGTATTCCAAATCAAATCATTTCCTAAACAACATCCTTGTTTACTCTGAGGAATTATTTATCTCCTTGTAGAGCTACTTTGATGTGCATCTTCTTTACATTCAAGCAACAGCACTTTAATAAGTTGTTTTATTACCTGTCGTGCAGCCCGGCTGTTCTTGGAGCCGCTGCCTCTGCCGCAGCTAGACTCAGGGCTGTCCTACATTCTCCGTGCGCTGTGGTGTCGCGGTGTTGACGAGAGATAACATTTTCCCCCTGTGCTCTCCTTTATGGACTTTTAACGTTGCTTCTAATTAATATCTCTGTCATTAATTTGCAGTGACACATGGCCTCCTCCCAGTCCCTCCATCCACCCGACCAGCCAGCCAGTTACACTGATTCAAGCCCCAAAGCGCTATTTAGTCACTAAGCACCAAACTGCAGGGAGGAGAGCTGCAGACAGCAGCAACTCTCATGTGGCTTTAGTGACTTTCAGCACAGATTTCTTTCTTTTTTTGTTTGTTTTTTTGTGTCTGTCTTTCATTCAGTCCTTCTTCATGCCTTCCTAGTTGGTGCCGGCAGTTTCGGCGCTGTTGTAAACATTCAGCTTGACAACACAGAGTGCACTTTTAGTTTGCCTTCTCAGTCTGTGTTACCCAGGAAAACATTTCAAATATTACAGCTATTTTCTCAATGATGGGTGTGATAAAGTGTCTCGCCATTACGCCCCATCCACGCTGTGGAATTATTGTTGAGCCTTCGTTTGTGATGGGGTGATGATAATGATGATAGCGGTCCGGTGATTTCCTCGGTTTCTTGGTTTTTCTACTGCAGAACCTCGCTTCCCTTGATAGTTAGTCAAGCCTGCAGTCTTTTCAGAAAGGAGAGAGAAACCGCTAAAGGCTCCCAGGTGAACCTAAGAGTAGAGTAAGCCCATAATGATACAGACTTCTTGCGAGGAATTGTTATTCGAGAATTGACGCAGCATGAAAATAGATTCAACAAACTTATAAAATATTGAGCCAGTGTTCACAAGTCTTAATTACAGATCCCAGCTTCACAAGACTCAAGACTCCATTTTATAGCAAAAAAAAAGTGTATTTAATTCCTGACTTTATAACCGGCACTATTTTCTCTTGTCTCTTTTCACTCTGTTCAAATATATCTTGCTATATTCAAATGATAAAACGGCATAATTTCAGCAGTAAATGGGGTTTTTAACTTCTTTAGCCCTCAAATTAAAGGAAGGAAGAAAAAGAACGCACAAAGAGAAGGGATGAATAAATTACAGAAAGAAAGAGTACCTCATTTTGCTTTGCATGACATTTTTTCTTTTATCTTAAATACATTAAAATAATGGGTGTAGCATTTTTAACCTTATTTATTTAGTTTCTTTTTTCCCTACTCTTTCTAACTCAAAGTCAGATGCAAAAATCCACATGAGAAACTTGTTAGCTTGTGTTTTCCCCTCGCATGCTAAATGAATCAGTCTGCTTTATCAGATGAACTAGACCGGGTGTGTTTAACATTACTCACAGAGAAGTGAACAAGCAGTAAAATAGCTTCCATATTGTTCCACGGAGGACCTAATTTTCTATATTACCGTTCATCGCATGCTTTGCAAAGTTACTGCACGTGTTCATTGGGATGATGTCAGTGTTGAAACAATATGTTGTCCATCGTGCTACATACCGTGCGATGCAGCAAGTCTCTCTTTTCTTAGAAATAAAGCCAAGCAGAATGGAGAAAGAGTGAAGGGTTTTCCCACCATGAGTTGGTGGACAGGGCCTTTGCCTTCAGTGTATTTTTATACTCTGATGGATACGACTTAGAGGATAGTAAGTACTGGCCAGAGAGCAGTAATAATTAATGAAGGTTTTTATAGAAAGCACAAGAAAGAAGAAGTCCTGGTCATTACTCTTACGCATGTGCTCTTATTGCTGCTTTTTTATCCTCTGCTCTGCTGTTCTTCGCTGAACTTATTTTTCGTATTTGTTAGGTTGTTTGCTCTCCCTCAGTCTTATGCCTCTCTAACCTTATACCGCTCTCTCTCTCTCTCCCTCTCTCCAGGTTCAGGACAATGTCTTTGTTGATTTTAACCACCAGGAGCTGCTGGACTTCTACAACAAGGTCTGTAATTTGTGTGTGTGTGTGTGTGAGCATGTGGGTGTAAGTACATGTATGTGTCCACTTTCATGTAACATTGCATGTGTGTCAGCACCTATAGCTTCCATTCCATGTAACTTTTCATCCTGATTGACATCCAAACATCGCCTGACAAAATCCATCTGCCTGCCCGTGACTACCTCATACTTTGATGCATTTTTGTGGCCTCTTTCTTTTCTTTTTTTTCTTTCTCTTGCTGACTTTCGCTACCTTTTCATCTGTGTGTGTGTGTGTGTGTGTGTGTGTGTGTGTGTGTGTGTGTGTTTGTGTTTCTTTTGTGTACTTCTTTTTTTTCCAAACACTCAACCTTTTCTTCTCTTTCTTCCAGCTTGAAATCGTGCAAGGCCAATTGGATTCCCTGACTTGATGCCTTTTGTACAACCACACAAACACATACACACACATACACACACGTACACACACACACACACACACACACACACACACACACACACACACACACACACACACACACACACACACACACACACACACACACACACACACACACACACACACACACACACACACACACACACACACGCAGTGTTTTTGCTGACAGCTATGCCAGCTGTTAGAGGCCTAGCTATGCCATTCTTGCTCTGATTTATGAGAGAAAAATGTCAAACTTTGAAGGAAAGAGTTTCTTTCCCTTCTTTCTTTTAATCCAGCTTTGTGCTCATAACTTAGAGAGGCCGAGTGATAAATCTGATTATACTTTTTTTATATCTTCATTAAGGAGATGGTGGGAAAATTACCTTTGTCAATGTCCTGAAACACATTCCTTAGTAACATTTTCTATCTCCAGCAGTCAGTAACTTGATGTTTGATTGCTCTATGAATTAGTTATAACAAGATGTTCAAAATGTGCCAATCTCAAGAAAATCATTCATGCCTTTAGAAAAGGACAGTCAAAGGAAATAAAATGTTATTTTCAGTTGAAACAAATGGGTTTTGTATTTTGGAGAAGGAACTAGTGTCCGTGCCATTCTAATAAAATCTGAAGTGGAGGTGAAATCCATCCAAGCTGTTGTTATTTAGTGAAGGCTCATTATTTCTCATTAAGACCAACCTGGACTGCTGGTTCAACAGATGGGAGTTCTGGGAGGCACAGCGGACCTCTAGTGTGTGTGTGTGTGTGTGTGAGTGTGTGTGCACACGCATGCATGTGTTTTTTGTGTATGAATATGTCCTTGTTCATACATCTGTCCTTACACTGTGTGTGTGCGTGTGCGTGTGCGTGTGCGCGTGCGTGCGTGCGTGGGTACATATGCGTGCGCGTGTGTGTAATTCCTCTCTTCCGCTCTTTGGATCCAAACCTGAGACGTTCCCAGACTCCCAGGTGTTGTTCTCCCATGCAGATTTAGTCAACCCAACACCATCATATCTACCCAGTGGCTCTGCCTTTAGTCTACTGATTAGATGTGTTATGTTAAGCTTTTTATCAAAATCACAAATTTACATTTCAAAAATGTAACACACAATGTTAGATACTGTACTAACAGATTTTCAAGCTCAGAAAACCAATTACCCCCCCGTCTGCTTACCTTCTACTGTGTAGGTTTACTTACTTACATCTTTATAGTACAATACTTACCGTTATAGTTTCAGTTTCATTCAAAATGCTTTATTTTCTATTTATTTATTTGATTAATTCAAGGCAAAACACAAAACAGTCCATTCACATGTATAAAACCAATCTAAAAATACCAAAATTTAACACCAAATTTGTACTATAATCAATAATTTCATTTTCCTGTGACCAGGAGACATATTCATGTGTTTCAGGTGGGAAGAAATCCTTTGTAACACAGGTCAACATGTCACAGGAGTCACAGGATCTGTTTACTGATTGGCTGCGGGTCCTCTCTGGCTGTACTTCGCCACAAAAAGTTCTACTTTTCCCAACTTTTGTTTGGGCACACTTCGCCGCCGAATCAAACAGTCGCTGCTTGCTGAGCTCTGAGCATCCACCGCAGCTTTCCATAGACATTGCACGGAAGCTCACCAAAGGCCGCACTTCGCAGCTGCTCTGGTGTGAATTCGGCATAATAGTGTAAAGATTAAAAGAAAAGACAAACAGTTGAAAGACACAGGGGTTAATGGCAGTAGCCAATTCATTACTGATCAGTGACAGTGTACTAACCTTTACCTGCTTACTAACTTACCTGATACACTTACTTCCAAACGTACTTACTATTTGTCACATTACTTTTTCATATTATAAATCAGTTAATAACATGTTTATTTATTAGATGCAATAAATAATGCAAGATTGTACCCTGTTATGATTCTGTTGGTGATTTGCATAGCCAGGATCTGTTGGCCTCACTGGAGTCTGATCTCAAGGATGTATTCACAAAGACACCTCAAGCTCTGAAGCCACGGTTCTCTGCAGGACAACGGCGGATCACCTGCTTCGGTTTTGGAACGAGTTGCTTCCCCAGGTGAAAAGTGTCTCAAGGTGTTCATTAGTGAGGGTAACATCAACAGGTGGTCGGTTTGTTGCAGTGTCGGCGGACGCAGGTGTTTTACCGGCTTGTTGTGGTGAAGAGGAAGCTGAACCTGTCAGTTGACTTGCGTTCCAAACCACACCTGTGCACATTACAGTCACGGTTTAGTGATTCAATGAATGAGATCACGGACAAAGCAGGCCGAAATGAGCTTTCTTTGCTGGGTGTAATCTTTACGCAGAGTGTGAGGAGCTCAAACATTTGGAAGGAGCCAGTTGAGGTGGTTTTGGGGATCTGATCAGGATGCGTCCTGGCTTTTTCATTTTGGAGGTATTCTTGACACGTCCAGGAGCTGAACACACTAGAGAGATTATTTTATACTCCAGGATGAGCTAGAGGTCGTGGAGAAGGACATTTACTTTTCTTAGCAGTGGTGAATGGATGGATGGAAAGGAAATATGAGATTATACAGATTTAGTCTCTGTATAATTAAAGTACTTCTTGAAAATTGTTCCCAAACTAAGTTTTCATTTCAAAAACTTGTCCCTCAGTCAGCCGAGTCATTGCAGAGAACTTTCCCACGCGGTTCTGTTGCTTTTAGTGTCTACCCTTAGCAGGTGGCAAGCTGTGTTAATAGGATAATTGGCATGTAGAGAGGGCATACAACCTCAAATACAGACTCAGCCAAACAAGAAAATCACTCCCACTTCCACCTTGCCTTGTAAAATGGATGAATTCACCACTTACTTTACTATGGGAACCCTAATTACAGCTGCCACCTCGGAGTTACTAAAAATATCCGAATGTAATGTAACACACGCAAACATCAGCACTTTCAGCTGCATTATGGTAGACTCGGAGTAAACCTTGAACCTTTTTGAATGGAGATATGAGCACATATATATACTTTAGCTACATAAAAAACACAAAATTGGACCAAAGATATTGACACACACTAGATCTGTAAAACAAAACTGTAAATTGACTCATTGGGTGACTTAACTTTCCCCAAAAACAGCCTGAGTCACATCCTGAACCACTTCTGTCCTGAGTGCTTTTCTTTTTACCCCAATTGACAATTTTTGCCACCATGTGAAAACACCTGCAGCCAGAGGGAGCGCCGCGTTCCACAGCATGGAGAACAGATGGCAGGGCTGAGCAGAGATGGCCGCCTGGAAAAAAAAAAACAGACTCACACACTGAGACTCACACTGAGATCCGGCAGAACACAGAGTCCCAACGAGAGCGATAGGGGGAGTGTGTGTGTGTGTCTGAGTGTGTGTATTTATGTCTACTGAGTTGTGTCTCGGCGTGTACTTGTCAAAGCTGTTTGCAAGCTCTGGTGTGTGTGATGAGGCAAACTAAGTTCGGCTGGACACCACACAAACATACTCTCTGGTTTCTGCAGTCGGGGGTTGCTGTGCTTTTCTAGGTCTAATAAGTGTCTAATGGTCAGCTTGGCCACAGATGATAGCTGACTTCTAGGATGCACAAAAGCAAGCAAACAGTTGAACCCAGTGTTCACTAATGGGGATATGTTTGAAAACAGCTTTGTTTTTCCTCACTCTGGCCTTTCATGGTGTTTTCAACCATTGAAAATTGATTTTTTGAAAACCCCCTGCAGGGTCTCATGATGTTTTGTGGGTGGGGGAGCTTTTTAACATTAAGCTGTATCCATGATAACACTTGTTGTTAAGCCAAACAGAAACCCAAATTCAGTGAGAGGCAACATAACATAGTTTCACCCTGTTAAGTGCTTGGTCACACCAGAAAATGGAAAAATTCAAAGCTCACTGACATCGTAGTGACTCGGGGGTTGTGCAGGGGCCACCATTGGATTTGATTGGATGTGGCCAGTTTTGTTGGAGGCAAAATGGATACGAATGAGAAGTTGACGGTGCTTCCTATTCAGATGAACAGGGTTACATAAAATTGGATCTCAATTTTAGACTCTGCTTAGAGGAAAGCAAGTTAGCAAGTGGTCACCAGTGATAATTTGCATGTTATCTAAGTTGAACCCAATGTGAAAGCAACACACACATTTATTTAAGCTCCACAAGCAATTGAGGCAATTCTATTGAAGTGAATTGATTTCCGAAAGAGTTGCTGGTGTGTCAAACCCATAGACTGTATATGACAAGTGGATGTAGTCACCATGGCATCATTCAATGGGTTGTAGACGGCTGTTTTGAAGCCTCAAGTTAGGCATTTTGGCCTTCACCATATTGGTATTTGGCTGTTGCCATCTTGGTATTTGGTCTTCACCATGTTGGTATTTGGCCTTCCCCATCTTGGTATTTGGCCTTCGCCATGTTGGTCTTTTGGAACCAGATGTGACACGAGAGGGTGGAGCTATGTACAACTGAACGCTGAACTGAAAACATACTGTGAAAGGGTTAAAGTTGTAAGATAAAAAAAATGGACAACTTCTAGACCGGACAACTCCCAGACTGGAGGTAGCCCCGCCCTAAAGCATCCCCTGCTTTATGGTCTATTTGTCTCTAAATGGGACCATAATTTACTAAATGCACATCATGCTGTATTGAAGAAGTCTTGAAACTAGTGATTGAGACCATAATCTCATGTTTACAATGTTTACTGAGGTAATAAATCACGTGAGAAGTAGGCTCATTTTCTCATAGACTTCTATAAAATCAGACTTCTTTTTGCAACCAGAGGAGTCGCCCCCTGCTGGATATTAGAAAGAATGCAAGTTTAAGGCTTTTCCGCATTGGCTTCACTTTTCAGACCCTAGATTTGCCCACGAGTCAAACTCTAAGACCAAACACAGAAACCGTGCATGTTTGTTAAAATGCTCTTTCCGTTTCCACCTGCTTCCCTCCCTACCAAGTTTATGAAGGAAATACACTGCTTGTTTTTTTCATACTAAAGGTAAGGAAGACAAGATGGTAGAAATCACAAATCACTTTGCTGATTCAAATCATTTTGTTTAGTTCAGGTCAAAGATTTGTGGTCACGGACTATTAAGTTCATTCTTTTTTTCTTCCTTTAAGCTAAGCGGTTGCATCATCATTTAAAAGTACTTCAGTACATACAACCGTAAATCAACATATCACCCTTCTAAGGCGCTTTGTTTTTAGTACATTCAATCGGTTTCTGGTCCTTGCTGTCACGCTCAGTTTAGTACAAAACTAACCTATACAAGCACTGCACATAAGGTTAATAGCTCAGCAGCCTATTACTCACGAGTGACTTATCAGATCATGATTGTTTCTGTGGCTTTTGTGGCCCTTTAATAGGCTTTTAACAAGGAAGTAAGGTGTATCACGGCCTCTCAGTCACCAGTGACGGGAGCTCCACTGCTAAAAGGTTCTTATTTGGTCAGTATAGTCAGTTCAGTTTGAAGATTTGTTGTTAGACTCGTTCATACATGTACTGAACACCTCTACCTGTAACTGTTTTGGTGTTTCAGTGTGAACAGTGAACTCATCGTACAAACAGCTTTTCTAACTGTGGTCGTAGTCTCCTACCATTGACAAAACGTTGAAGTGTGCATTTGTGAGTGCATTCATAAGTGCTTGTGTGTGTGTGTGTGGATCAGTGTGTGTGGACTATAGACAAAGTACTACACTGTGTGTGTTTGTGTGTGTGTTTGTGTATACAGTATTCTGTGCAACTATACTTGTCTCGAGCCTTTGACAACCACTACTTTCAAAAGACAAAGGAGACACGATCATGAGTGTCTTTTGTGAAAGATGAACAACAGCTAAGAGTCACAACAATAGTATTAAGCTGCACAGATAGCACCAGTCCGCTTTTATAAGGGAATAACCCGTCACAATGGACAAGCAAGCAAAGAGCAGCTAATAAAAAGTGAACAATAGCAGCAACAATAGTCACGATAAATCTGTGTTGTGTCAAGAACAATCTGCTTTGCATGCCATTGCCTCTTATGCGTGCTTGGTAATTAAAATATTTATCATTGTGTTTTCTAGCAGAAAGTGGTGCTATATTAGTACTACACTATCTGAATAACAATATGACCAACCTGCTAAACCTTTGTCAGTATTCCCCACATTTCTAAAACTGTCAGTCCTTTTACAGGCAGTTTATACTGTGAATAACCAGATAAAGGCAACAGCTCAGTTAAAACGTTTTCATGTTCCAGAGGTTCCCAGGAACCTAATTTCCACAGTATGCCCAGTTAATATGATTATTTGACAGTTGAGTTAATGTCCAAAAGGATATATGGTAGCCTGCAGGAAGCTGTATAGAGGTAGCGCTTTGCCTCTTTCAGCACATGAAAAGAATCAGAAAAGCTGTACTGTGTGCTTGCCATTGCATTTCAAAAGATTGACATGTAAGCCAAGTTTGTTTAAAAGGTTTTGACTCTCTCTGATTTAAAAGTGCTAAATGCAAGATTGGGAGCATTTCTATTGCCTTCGCACGGCTCTCAACATGGCGACATCTGAGCCGGCGGCTCGTTGCTAACGGTGCTAACTGCGCTTACAGTGAAAACAAAGGAAACAGTGCTGAAAGAGCTAACCGTGTTAACCTGAGGTGGAACCGTATGATGCAGGTGGGTGCAACACTTCCGTGACGACGCTGTCGGTCGGGACGGCGTATCAGCTGTAACCGCCGTATGAGAGCAGTGGCCATGAGCTAGCCAGTGGGGCACGCTCACATGCACTGAAAGGACGCGTGGCCGGCCCGGCTATGTCAACAAAGCAAGGAGAAGCTCAGATTACAACACACACTGAGGGAGAGTGACTTCATTCTCTGCTCAGGACGACATTACTCCTCTGTATCTTTACATAGCAAATAGTTGTTTGATGCAATATTAATGCTCTGGCTATTGAATAGAGATCCTTTAAACTTAACTTTTAAGTCCTGTTATACAGAATCTGTGTGCAATACTTTCGAAATTGGATGACTAAATTATTGAAACATTCTTTGGCACCCAACCAGCCCTGTCCAAGGAGGTTTGGAAATAGGTTGGCACTGCAGTAATTGGATTTAGAAATGAGAATACTGCTAACCTTGATATACATTAATAATAAAGTGGATGAAGGCACCCTCTTTTGGTCCGAACACATCTATAGCCCATTTGTGACATATTTTAGGTATTTTGTGGATGTAATCCAAGAGCCTGCTGTCAGCTCTGACCATTAGAAAAAACCCTGTATTAATATGAAAACTGATCCCAGCCCAACTGGCATGGATCAAAGGGGTGAATCTTAATGAAATCTAGAAAAAAAGATTAACATAAGGCTATGAGACAAACATGCAATTAATTTCTACACAACAGCCATGACAACATAGCAAAACAAATTTGCACTTTTACCAGCATTTGCTTTTGTACCAGTTATATGATCTGAGTCTTATCATTTGGGCAGCGTTGCCCTGCTTTGTTAAGACTTGACACTCACTCGCTTATTTTTTTAAGGTGCAGGTTTTCATGAAATATTGTCATATTTCCTTTGAACTTTGCACTTCAGTCACTTGTGTTGCTCTGTTAACTCTGCAGTTGTTAAAACTAAGGTTTCTCTGTGACGCTTCCTCTCCCTTTGATTCCTTGTCATACACACTTCTTCTTATCAAACACACCGTCTCTTGAGCTGCTGCCATACAATTGGCACTGCATGCCAAAGTGTGTTCACACACACATACAGTAGTTTATTTTTCTGTTTTGATAGTGGCTAAAATGGTCATATATCATCCCTCTGGCTTTCATCTTTCAGCACCATCGTTTATTTCCAGCAGAAAAGCATCAAATATTCAGTGCTGCTCTCTCTTTTTGTTTTCCTGCCAAAATGACCATTCTGCTTTCAGCCCCAATAACCCACCTGTGACCGGTCCACACACAAACAAATGTTTCCCAAATTGTCAGTTTTCCCTTTTCTATTATAGAATTGTATTCGTTTCAACTGTGTGTTCTTGCCTGTTTTTGAACTCTGTTATTATCCTTGTAGAGTTGCGTCTTGCTGCAGGGCACAGACAGAAGAAGTCATAACCCAAGTGTCTTCCCTGCGTGATTATATAAAGGTTGCTGACTTGAATGGAATTTTGTTTCATTTTTTTGAAATTGAACAGGGACACCTTGCTTCTCCCTGAAACTTGTCTTCTTTTCTCACAGCCTTATGATCCTTCCAACACTTTCCAACTTCACTATCTACTCTACCCAGCCACGAGCCCCACTTGACCCAGCAGCCTCCGCTTCCTGTACAGATAAAGACACTTTACCCCACAGCTGTTAAAGCTTCTTTTCTCCTCTGTATCTTCAGGTCCAAAGTGTTCCTCTGGACAGGGGGGTTATTATAACTCTTATAACACTGTCCACTCTTTATTACTGACCCTCAACTTTCTAAACTGCAGTCCTTAAAAAATCATCCTCTAAACTACTCTGACATATAAAGTTTAGTTTTGTCTTTTTAGTTAGTTTGCTTCTACATCTGGCGGTATTACAAATCTATTTCACTGAGTTACGAAACATGTCGCCAGCATCAGTCGTCATCCCATTAAGCACAAGCCTGCTTCTAATTTTCAGTGGCGTTTTTGCTTTGTGCTGCAGCATGTCTAAAATTAGCCCACGTCTTTGTTTCCCCTGCCCCAGGAGCTGCTTGTCCATCTACAGATACGCCGCAGTAATGCTTTATGAGTTCAAGCATATACAGAAACATGATGGATGAATGTCAATAAAACTCAAGCTAATAAATTGATGTTAGTGTAACAGTAATCTGTGCAACATGTTGCAAGAGTTCAGTAGCTAACGGGGTTGTTTTTCTCCAGTGGAATGCATGACAGGACTGTTTTAGCCCATTAACTACAAATCATGTATACTTAATGTTACTGCCAACCATTTTTCCACAACATGAGTTTGTTGACTTGTTTTGTACCTTGCAGGTAGCTATTTATTTCATTCATGATGGTGTAATATAAACTTATAGAGGCTTGAAACTGGCATGGATTCATCATACTTGGCAATGACTCACCTTTATTTTCTTACCAATGACACATTTGAGCTGTGTGGTGTTTTTAAGGAAGGTCTGACTTCTTACATTTTAGAGACAGCAGCCAATAAATCCTGCATTCATTAGGAATAGTTTCAATAAATCCCACTCGGGAGACACAAATGAGTGATCATGAATAAAGTATGATGTTGATTTAGGAAGTTCTTATATGAAAAACACTCAAAACTCAGAGCAGTCCATGACACAAAGTGCCACCAGTAGTTTGTGTCAGTTGAACATTGCAGTAGCAGTGACACAGTTCCATAGAGGTTTAACTTGACATCGTTACATCCACCATGTTGTCAGATCTATGAGCAAGTAAATATTAACAGACATCTTTTATCTACTCCACAAATGCACTTGTTGGATCTGTAGCTACTCCTTTTATTATATCTGTTTAGTGTTGAATTATTATTTGTTAATTTAGTTTTTCTGTGATCAGTTTAGTCCTACCTAATTTAGCATTGCACGAGCTATTCTGAGGCTAATGTGATGCTAAGACAACATTTAAGTAGCTGTTGAATTACAGTTAGGCTAACTGTTGTGTATTTTACTCTTTTTACTTTTAATCTTGTTGACTTTACAGTGGAAACAGCTTATAGTGATCACGGTTACAGTGATCTAAAAGCTTGGGACAGAATCATTTCTATACAAATGCTGTTTAAATGATTCACTTATAGTAATCAAGTAGTACGCTTAGTGTTCATTTTGGGTCTTTTCATACATGACAACATATGGAAAAACATTTTAAATCTAAGTTAGACTAATGTTAATCTAACTTTTGTTTTGTTTTATACTTAACTCTCTTGATGCTTTGCCTCGCGGACCGTCTGCTCTCCGGCTAGAAACCTGAGGCTGATGCTGCGTGCACATTGATATTGTGACGAGGAAAGGAAAGTCATCTCTGAAAGAAAAATGAATGTGCGCGGGGAAATCGCCCTCTTCAAGTGAATTGATAATGCCTGGTCAGTAGTAATACCCCCAAAGTGAAATTTTGCCGATCCTTAACCGGCTCTGCGGCACACAGGCAGCAGGAATATGGCAGAAGAAACGAGCCAGTAAATAGCGAAGCGGTCCGTTTCATTACTTTGTATTCATTTAAGAAATATACAAATGTCAATTACATGGTAATCTGCATGAAAAATGATTCACAACAACAAAAATTTGGTTATAAGAATCATCCGCTTATAGTGATCAATTTGACCCGGACAGACGTGATCACTGTAAGCGTTTTCCAATGTATTTAGCTACTAGATTGTTCACTGTGTCGTCCTCCCGACGAGGACTTAATGGTGATCTCTCAGTGGTGATACTTTGTTTCTTCCTGGCATGAGGAACACTGTAATTCATTTGACAGTATACTTTTATGACTGTACTAATTCATCTTTACAGTACCTTTTGGTCTAACGCTTGTTTAGGATATCTGCCTTTTCTCTAATTTGTAATCTCTATCATTGGACTTGCTGTCCAATAAATGTCCAATACGTTTTCACAGTTTCACAGCTGCTTCCTGTAAAAGCTTCAAAGCCCTGTCTTTAACCTTTATTGGCAGCTATCTGCATAACTGTGCACCTACCTACACTCATACTGAGGGCAGAATACCAGACTAAATACTTCAAGAAGCTAGATGATTTTATTTATTTTGTTTACTGTTGATACAGCCGACTCAAATGCTGCAACAAAAATGGGAGACCAGACGAATTTAAAAGTAGTAAAATGGCATATTTGTTTAAAACTAACAATAAATAACAAAACAAATGTGGAATGCCAGTAATCAGTAATGTTAGTATCTGTGGGTGTGTGGAAATGTCTGAATCAACAAAACAAAACAGCAGCTGTGTTGGCAAGGGAAGAGGGAGCTCTGTGTCAAGGTGCTGATCTTTATATCAGGGACAATCACACCGGCCACGGTGTGATGACGACCCAAAACCTGCAACACAAAGAAGAGCCAGCAAACAGGACACGGGGACACCTAATGGATTCGAGGGGTCGTCACAACTGTACCGACATGAACTGACAACAATGGCTAAGTATTGAACGTATTATATGCTCTGAAAGGTCGACAGTGATGTAAGGCATGCAGAATCAATTAGTTAATGGGGCCGAAGCAGCACCTGTATTGTACTTTATGATGTCAACGTTTTCTAATTACGGTAAGAAGCATAGCAGAGACAGCACCAGCACACAGGCTTTGTCATCCAGAGGTCAAACCACTGCTGCTGTCCTGCTGTCCCCATTGTGTGAAGCAGATACATCATTATCTCTTCCCGTCCTCCTCTCCATTCCTGCTTTCATTTTTTTTTCAGAAGTCTTCGCTCTTCCAAACCCTTCCAGCCATGACCATGATGTCTTCCTAAAACTCTCATCTTTCTCTGTCTCTGTTTCTGCATCCATGCCCTGCCTAGCTGGCTGCACAGTTGGCAAAATGAATAGGCATACTCATTCAACTAGCGCCTCTCTGTTGGTCCACTGCCCTAGGTGGCAGCGCTGGGCACCCGGCCTAGTCTGGCTCAGTCTGGTCTGGTTTCCACTATGGAGCCAATCGGGACCTGCCAGGCCTTGCTCATGATTCACATCGCTTACTCTCCCCTCGTTCCCCAACATTATTTCTTTGAGTCATCTTTTCATCCTGCTGCCAGCCGAGATGCTCAGCCAGATGGGCAGATTTTCCAATAAACAAGTTTGCGGTTTTGATCTTGTGTTATATTATTGAGGTGACCTTGGTGCAGTTAAAGTGCACCTTGCTCAAATGAACTTTTTGCTACCGTGCCATAAAATATGTTACCGTTTTCTCTCTGATGTATGATGTATAGGGTTGGAGCAGGTTAGTCCGACATACTGTGATTTGCATAAGTCACTGATAGTGATATGGAAGCCTTGATATCGCACGTCCCCTTGATTTTAGTGGAGATTTATCTTTGGTTTCAGCACTGAGGTTGTGTTGGTGTCGCAGTGATGCATTCCTCCCATTTTCCTTGTGCTAAATGACTTTTTGCTCCAGTACATGATATCACACAAACTCCAGTTGATGATCCATGTAGAGGACGTGGAAATAAAGACACAGCTTTGTTCTTGTATTGTGAGATAGTCAGTTAGCCCTAGTATCATAGGACAGTAAAGTAACATTTATTCATTTATCATAACAGTCTTTTCAGATGTCCATCATAGAAATACGTAATAAGTTCCTTGGACAAGCAACAAAAAGGTTAAAATGATGGCTCGTTGTTAGTATTTTCAAACAGTACATGTTTTGTCTTTACATAAGAAAGTTATTTTAGTATAAAGACAAGTTTAGTTTGGTGAGGTGAGCAAGAGGTGAGTCTTCAGCAGCGACTTAAATGATTCTGCGGTCTGAGCAGTTTTAATATGTAGAGGTAAGCTGTTCCAGAGATTAGAGGCAGCCACCTCAAAGGCTCGGTCGCCTCTGTTTTTGAGTTTAATTCTGGGGTCATCCAGGAGCATCTGATTGGTCGACCTCAGTGCTCTAACTGGAGTATGAAGGTGCAATATAATAGTTCCGCTAGATAAGGTGGTGCCAGCCCATTTAAAACCTTAAAAACAAGCAATAAAATCTTTAAATCAATCCGGAAACGGACAGAGAGCCAGTGGAGGGAGGCCAAAACTGGTGATATGTGATGACGTTTTCTTTTTCCAGTTAGAAGGCGAGCAGCTGCATTTTGTACTAACTGCAGACGGCGAAGAGACGACTGTTCTAAACCCACATACAAAGAATTACAGTAGTCTAACCGAGAGGTAATAAAATACATACAATAGCATCCGTGACTGATGTTAATGTCTTTCAGTGCGTGTTAGTCCTGAATGGGGCCTTTTCCCAACATGACCTGTAACCTCCACAAAATAAAAATCCACACATGCTAGTGTTAGCAGAAAGAAACACACTGTGTGCTCGTGTATTCTCTTGTATTTTTGGTTTAACCAGGTGGTAAAAAAGACACAACTCTCCAAACTTTTGTCTAGTATTCCTCTTAATACAGCCTCATGTACACCTTCAATGTTATGTTTGGTGGGAGGGGTTTAGGGAAAGGTCAATTGATGACAATTGTCATATTTTCTAAGATGCTTTTGGGAAAACACATGCCTTTATCTTTCGCCACCACCTCTCTCTGGATATTTATTCTGGTTCCACACAAAGAGGTCACGTTCTGAGCAGCCAGTGTCTGCTGAAGACATCTCTGGAGTCAAGCTGGCACCGCCAAGACACGACAGCACTGTCACCACGCACTAGCCTCTCTCTGTCTCCCCGGTCATTCTTTCATGGCCTTCTTTTTACCCCACTTGCTCTGCCCCTCTTTCTCTCACACTCATTTTCCTCCCTCCTCCTCCTCCTCCTCCTCCTCCTCCTCCTCCTCCTCACAAACCTCATCATGTCTTCCCTTCTCTGTCAATACGTGTGACATCACTTCTGTTGTTTGTTCTTTCTGTCTTGTTCTTTCTTTCTCACTCTCTCTTGCCTCTCTTTGTTCTCGCTGCGTGTAGCTGCGACAGACACTGTGGTGGCTGTGTCGTGGTTCATTGTTTGCGGTTCTGATAAATTTAAATCTGTTATGATTGGTGTTTGCATGAGATTCTGGGCCTCATGACAGGGAACAGTCAATGGCTGTCATTGCTGTTTAGGGTCCTGTTGAGTTGCAGGGTAGCAAGCGGTGGCAGTAATATGCTGCCATGTTTCTTTTCATTTTTATTCCTCTATTCTGTCCCATTTGATTTTTGTTAGCTCTGCTGTTGTTGTGTGTGTGTGTGTATCTTTCTTGTAATTAAAGTTTGTACATTATTCTTTAAAGGTCCCATATTGTGCTCATTTTCAGGTTCATACTTGTATTTTGTGTTTCTAGTAGAACATGTTTACATGCTGTAATGTTCAAAAAATCCTTTATTTTCCTCATACTGTTGGCCTGAATATGCCTGTACTTACCCTCTGTCTGAAATGCTCCGTTTTAGCGCATTTTGACGGAATTGCCATGGAATTGCAACAGAATTGCGTTGCTAGGCAACAGCTTGGGTCCATGTGTACTTCCTGTCAGATGATGTCATTCACATACACTGCAACCAGGAATAAACTGGGACACATTTAGAATGTTTACGTTTAAAACTGCGTAAAGGGTCTAAATATTGTATATTTGTGACATCACGAATGGACAGAAATCCTGACGGCTTGTTTCAAATGCAGAGTTTCTGAATACTGGCTGTGTGTATTACCCTGTGGATTGAGCGTTTTGATACTTTCACAGTATTTATATAGGACTTAAGCATGCTTTATGATAAAAAAAAAACATGAAAATCTCACTTTTTTATAATATGGGACCTTTAATATATCATTTCTGTGTTTGGTGTCAGCCCAGTGTTTTGGTGTGGCCTGGCCCTTCCCTGACTTTCTTTTGTTGTCGTGCCTGTTTTTGCTGTAGTTGTTATTTTTGTTGCTGAGTTCATTTCTGCACCAAGCGAAGCGTGCCACCGCCCTGCCCTGTGATGTCCGAGGCAAGGTGGTACGGGGCGTGTATCTGCAGGGTGTCTGCTGCAGTGGTGTGTTGCGTAAACAGTCTCAACACAGATGGTGCAGCATGCCTCTACACATGGCAGGTTCACAGCCCGGGGAGCTCACCATCCTCCTCCGCTCCGCCCTCTCTCTCTCTCATTTCTGTCTCTCTCCTGTGTCTGTCTATGTCTGTCACTCTCTTCTGCACCTGCTGCACCCGTCGCTACCGGTCTGCCTTGCTTTCTGTCTCCGTGTCTGCCTGTGTCTCTGTCTCTGTATGTCTCCTTCTATGAGTGTGTGCTGGTCAGATGCGGCTTCACCAGTCCTGCAGACAAAATGACGCCTCATTTAAAGATCATTCCAATGCTTTCATAGTTTTGGCCTCCATTTCTACTTGTTATGATAGCGCTGTAGGACACACGGCAACATTGCTACCACTTTAGTTACAGGTAAAAGCAATTGAAGTGCACCCAAAGTGTTGGCACTATCATAATCACTCATTGCATTGGAAAGCTGTTTGCACCCAAAACCTGGACAGTCAATCCTGTGTCCTACAAATTACATTTCAAATTGGTTTAGCCAGTTATGTTTTGATGGAAAACATTATTGCAGCCTGAATTATACTCACTGCCAATGTTTATCCATTGAAGGATGTTCTACATTTTTGTACCGTATACAAGTCGTAGACAGGCAGTCAGGCTGGATGGATGGGTGTAACGTGCAGGGCTTTGACACCGGAGATCTGCATCCTGTCCTGCGTGTGTTGAGGTTAAGGCACTTTGGTTAGGGGATGGTTTCATATACATGTTTAAAAAGTAAACACGGTGTGTACTTCAAGACCACAGTCATTCCCTAACCCTAGCCAAGTACTTTGAGTGTCTATGAAAGTTAAAGCAGCAGTGGGTAGAATTGGAGCAAATATGATGAGGCGAAAAATAGTCATTACAGTGACAGAATATTGTTTCACATTTGATCAGCGCTGCCTAGTTTGACCGTTTGATTGGAGTTTGCGAGTGACTGACAGCCGATTCCATTGAATGAACAGCCAATAGGAACGCTCTCTCTCTGAAATTACCTGTGATTGGCCAAAGCCTCCTGTGACTGGCTAGATTTTTAAAGCCTGAAAACAGAGCCATGAGGAGGTGCAGAAGTCTAGTTATCTCTTATAATATGCTGAAAGGTTATTATGGTAATTTTTTTTGCCAAAAATATTCTGCCTACTACAGGTTCAACTCATGCTTTAGTTGCTGTGAGCAAATTTTTCTACACTATGCAACTTTGCAAACACATTAAAGGGAATCTTCAGGAGTTTCTTTTTTGGTGATGTTGCTGTTTTCCCACATCTTGGTGAGCATGATGTTATTAAATCATTCACCTGTTTCTCTTTCTCCTACCAATAATACAAACACATGTGCACACAAACTTTGTGACGTTCAACCAGCTGCCTGTAAATTAAATGAGGCTAAGTCCTGTGAAGAAATGGATTGAAATGAAATGCAGGCATAAACAAGTTGAAATCTAAAATATGTGTAGTCACCAGTTTTACACCTTGCATGCCTGTGCAAAAACACTCACTGCCTTTATTGGCTCTCCTGCACTCCTTTCTGCTTTAGTCTGCTTGTCGTCAGTGATAGAGAAATGAAATGAGAAAATGGAAGCTTGTTTGCTTTTACAGCATGTTTAACCTGAGATCTGTCAATTTTAGTGGGGGCTGTTTCTAACACTGTTTGGTTATCCTTTGCAGATGTTTATATTTCATTTCATTTTGCATATTCAAATACTGCACATATGACACCGAATCTTATGGATAGCTAAATAAATGTCTCTCCTATCAAGGGTGTACTAAAATTTATGATACCCAGTGATTCAAGCCTGCCGGAGCAGCTTTCAATCTCCTGCTGAATTTTTCCCAGATACATCCAGAAAGTGGTGTTTTCATTTGTATCGATAGCACTTTAAAGCAATCACGCCAGAGCTGCTTTTTCCTTCCTGCGATGGAGGAGTGAAATGGAGGGATGGAGTTAGAGGGTGGTGGGAAGATACGAGAGGAGGAGGAGGAGGATGAAAAGAGGGAAAGTAGGACAGAGAGATGACTGACTGCTACAGCCCTCTGGGTAGTTTATAGCCGGAGCCGGTCTTGTGTCGGACCTGATGGGGGAAGTTCTGCAGCCCAGTTCAGTGATCACGGTGTGTTACGAACCAATTCAGCACAGATGTCCTTCCTGGGGTATGGATAGAGAATTAAGTTTTCTGTCAAGTGATGAATTCTCTTCCAGCTCAACTTGCCAAGTCTCATTAGATGCTGTCAAGACGGATTTCTCATTTTAGTTTTTGACTCTTCAATTAAGACAATTGGAAAGATGGAATGAATCTACAGAAATCCTCTGAGTATGTGTCACGTAATAGGTCAGGTTTTCACAGCCTGGCCAGCACAGAAAGCACAGTACACATGATGAACACATTTGGCCTTTGTTCTCAGCTCTACCAAAGGGAATACGGAATAAGATAACCTGGTGGTTATTGTAAGCAGGAAATATATCAGTCTCTACAACCAAAGCACTGAATCAACGTTCTGTTAACAGTCTGTATTGATAAGGGGGGAAGTAATTTGAAGGACCCACTAATTGGGATTGCACCTCTGAGCACTATTTTCTGACATTTAATTGACTAGAAGTTTTGTCAGTTAATTTTTTTTTTCAATTTTCAATTAATTGTTTAGTCACTAAACAACGAATTGAAAATGAACAGATTAATTTAAAATAAAATAATCATCAGTCGCAGTTTCTTTAATTTTATACAGCTGTCATGTCACCAATCTTAGCTACAGCATAATTACATAGTTCGGATTTAATGTGGTTTATTTCTTTGAAAATGTGACACAATGATGTTAATGTACATCTTGCCTCATTTTTGATGTGGTGAAACATTATTAAATATATATATTAAGACCTCACTTCAGGAACTACTGCTGTAGTGTGTTTAAAATGTCTACTAAGAGAATAAGGTCCATAAAAAGCCATAATGTTAATGAAATTAAATATTATATTTTATAAATGTACACGTAAAACACATAAAAATATGTCTTTGCGACTCATTTGAGCGAGTTGAACTGGATGTGAAGTGGAACAGGAGCAGGCCTGTCCGGGCAACAGACTGTGGATATGAGATGACAGATCAGAGGTCAGGGCTGTAATCGGAAACGAGGGAACTGTTCACCTCCTAACCTGTCACTGCAGATCTGTGTTCAGCAGGGCAGTGGTGCAGCCTGCAATATACTTCAGCTCCCAAATTCTACAGCCTGAAAAAAGGCTCTGTGTTCCTTCAGCAGTGACATTAAATGAAGCGCAGTAGATGAGATGAGGTAGAGTGGATCCAGGGACAACCATATTATTATTGTGAAGACCACAGTAATACAAACTGAAGGGCCTTTATATATTCCTCCCATTCATCTAGTTTTATTTTCCTTGTGCCGGGAGTTGTTTATCTGCAGGTATCTCTTGAGGTGCAAATGTAGTAATATCAAATTCCATCTTCACTACTACTCTTATTTTAATATATTTTATTCAAAGAATAGTAAACAACAGGAATATGAAAAGAGAGTTGTTATTTTTTATGATTAAAGGGGAACTTCAGTATTTTTCAACCTGGAACCTATTATCCCATGTTTTTTGTATTTAACTGACTAATAGGGACAACAATTTCTGAAATTGGTCCAGTATTGAAGGAGAGCACTGTAGACGGCAGCTGCTCACGTGCTGTAATATGATGCTATTGGGGCAAGCTGGCCCCATCATTTACGTCCAGTAAAAGTGCTTGTTTTTGCCATGGCAGGCTCTGGTTGTTATTGTAAGTGTCTGACAACATTATTGAAAGAGTCTTGCTCAAGGAGAAGTCTCGCGAGGTGAAAATGTTGCCGGAAGACAACGGTGGTATAGTGGAATACATCCATGGTGGCAACGCCCATATTTATTTGAGCCAGAGTATATTGTAAGGACATTCAGATTTCACAACGAGACTTCTGCTTGAGCGGGACTTGGACACAATAACAAACAGATCAGATCAAGCGAAAGGTAAGGAATATGTTTTATTTCTCTTTGGGGTCCTTTCCTTAATGTTGTAAGACACTTCTAATAACAATCTGAGCCTGTCAGTGGCAAAAACAAATACTTTTAGTGAATGTAGCGATACATTGACGCTGCTCACTTGCCCTCACATCTTGTTACAGCGTTATCCCTCAATATTGGACGAATCTCAAAAACTGTTGTCCCCATTAGTCACTTGGACACAAAAAAATAGAAAAAAAAAGTATTGACAAATACCAAAGTTACCCTTTAAGATTGTTGTAGGTTCACTGGAGAAAGACATAAACATGTAGAGTAAATGTAATAACATTTAAAGGTCAAGAGCTAATCATGTCACATTCTCTTGATTTGTATCCACAAAGCTCAGTCCAATCTTGAATTAGTACTCACAGTCCTTTGGTTCAACCTCCATTGTAGATTAAAATAAATAAATAAGCCAAATGTGTGTAGTCAGGAAGAGATATCTGGACAGGACATGTTTTTACAAAAAGACAATAAAGGTCGGTCACTGTGGAGATTTTTTTATTAAAACTGTCACAATCTCAAATTATGCCAAAGGGGTGGAACAGGAAACTCTAGTTACACCCCTATAATTATCACTTGACATTTCACTAGACGTGCAACAGACATGTGCCACTATAAAATATATGTATGTATTTAGCCTGTGAATTAATGGATTGAAAGTGTCCAGTGTTCTTTGAGTGTCTCTGTTCTAAAAGTGCTACTGACCAGCGAAGGATCCAATTTTCCTTAATGTCTCTAATTAGCTTTAAGTGCACTTAAAGTAAAAAGGGAACAAGTTGATGACGAAGTATTGCTTCAATAATTTAACATATTTCCAGTTGAATCAGGATTTTAGGGTTGGTGAGCAAATTTCTGCCAATGAGATCATAAACATGGTGTCTTAAAACAGTCTCTCCACCAATTTAGGATTGCACTCCTGTAACACTTTCGGACTCATGATGGACAGCATAATAAAAAAAAAGAATCAAAATCGATGCTGCAGAATCAGAGATATCATCTTTTTTTATTCCACACATTATTCCTCCTTGTCAAACCCATGATGCAACTCAACCGGTTCATCAAAAGTTCGGTTCAAGATTTCAGGTATGTGAAGTGGCTAATGTAGCCTCTAGCTGCTGGCCTCAAGCAGAGATGAGGAGCGGGCTACAGGGGTCTGGTAACCTAAAGGTCTTTTTAACTCCACACCCCCACATTTTTTGTTTTCATGTTTAAACTTGTTGTCTTCAGCCCCAACCAATGTTTTTCAGACGTTATCAACAATTCATCAGACTTTGCGCCGCTCCCTCTGGAGACACAAAAGGCTTTTTGTTTCACATATGCAGTAGTACCCCCAAGACCTGTAAACAGACCTTGATGTGTAAAGTCTTTGGAGTTTGTAGCTTCAAAAAACAGACAATCGTACAGCTACACAAATGTCCATCTCTAATAGGAAGCTACAATTGTTACAGAACAATCACAGTTTTAAGAAGCTGATGCAACAGGGACGACAGCAGGAACAACATCAGCTGTGGTGATAATGGAGTATGGCAGGACTGGCTGTGTTTTCTTTTTAATTTCAGGCTTTTATTGCTTCTCTTTAAACCCCACTGAGCAGGACTTTGAACCCCAGGTAGCCTTGCTGCTGCTGAAGAAACATTTTGATAAAAAATAATCTGGTACTCATGTTACCATGTTATTGAATGATAAATATAGAAATCCATTCTCTGGAATCGCTCGGACTGTCTGCAAAATTACTTGTTTTTCAAAAACCTGTCACAGTGTTGATTAAAGTTTTGTGTTAGCATAATTATCAACGAGACAAATTACTGACGCGAAATATTTTGATAAGCTTTTATGGGAACACACCTGCTAAACCAACCAGCCTCATTCATGTTTCATTTTAACCCTCAGCCCTAAAAACAATCTAATCTTTAAACTCAGAGAGAAAGAGTGAAGAAGAAGAAGAAGAACATCTCATTCTTGGGACGTTCCTAATCCCTTTGACTGCTCTCTTCAACCCCCCCACTCCACACACACACAAACACACACCACACGGTCTGACTTTTCTGAGCACGCTGCCCCCATCACATCCACATTATTACACAGCAGCTAATCCTGTTTCCCAAATCCCAGTACCTTGGACTCCACAGAGAAAATCCTATTGGTGCTGCACATTTCTCCATACGCTTTAGCATACAGGACTCCTCCAGACTGCCTTTGTCTCCACCGAGCCTGCCTTCACGATGTTTTCTCCTGTAAATCACCCCCTAAATCCCCGCACCCCATCCATAATCAACAATGTCTCAAGATTATTATAGCATGCATTGTTGTGCAGAATATCTCGGGCAGACACAAAAAACACACAGACAAAGGGGACACTCGCTGTCTTCTTCGGCCCGCCCGCCTGCCAGTCTGTTGTTTTGCTGTAACTAACTTAGTGGTTTATTTATTGCTCTTTTTGTTTATTGATAGAGTTGTAGTTAACAATGCATGAGGCCGTATTCTTTGCAGTGAAACTCGAGTGTTTGTTACCCACAGGGAGGCGAGGATGGGCTGTCGGATCACCTCCATTCAATCTCAATGAGTCACTTTATAATTAATTGTATGACGTGTGTGCTTGTGAGAGTTTGCGTATGTGACCGTGTATGTGTGTATGTGTGTGTCCAAATGTGTGACATCTGACAGGCTTTTCTCAACAGCCAGATGATGCCTACTTCATCGTGTGTAGCAAAGCAGCTGCTCCAAGACTCCTGTGCCAACAGCATGGATTAAGTTGTGTGTGTGTGTGTGTGAGTGTAACTGAGAGTGTGTGATGGATCTTCTGTGCTCTATGCTCAACTGAATACCTGTTAAGTGCTTTAGTGGCATCCTGGGATTTCAGTAAGGTTGCATGTTTAGTCGTGTGCTCGCAATTAACCATCTGTCTCTCTCGGTGTATGTCTGCCTGTAGTTGTTGAGGTATTCATATTGTGTGTGTGTGTGTGTGTGTGTGTGTGTGTGTGTGTGTGTGTGTGTGTGTGTGTGTGTGTGTGGATATGGCAGAGGGGCAGATTAAAGAGGTGTGTGTTTGCCGTGTGGTAAAGCAAGTGTGCTCTAATGAGATTTGCAACAACACTAAGCACAGTAGGACTCATGCTGCTGCATGCTGAGCTAGTTAACGTGGCACACACCCAAGGACGTAGGTTTGAGTTTCTGGAGTGGAGGGGTCACAATGAAGTCAGAGGTTCTTATATACGTACAGTATATACAAGTAATATAAATGTTATGTTCTTCATTTATATAAACTAGTGCAATGCCTGTTGAAAACATGCCTGTTGAGAACAGACTGAATGCTTCGCCTGCGGTGTTGCCGCTTGCAGTTTTCTCAAACTGCTCATACAAACAACTTCCTACTCGACACTGCGCCTCCTTGGGTCCTCAGCAATACACCTGCCGTGACATAGTTGCATCACACACCCAAGACACGGCTACTCACAGTTATAAACACCGATGAAATACAGCTGGTTCTTGGGGAAAACTCACCCAGGTCGCAATTACTCACAGTCAGAATTGGTGAAATATACTTGACTTGGAGCTGCTTGTGCTCGGAGCCCGTGGCCGTTCGGAGGGGGCCACGCTGCTGTTCGCAGCGTTGTAGAGAACCGCTCATCGCACGTTGACTCCAGGGAAGTGAAGAAGAGTTCAGTTGTAACGTTAGTATATCAAGCATCCAGCAGCAAAAGTAAATTGCAGCCACAGTCTGCCCTGAAGCCCCACTCCTGCTGCTGCTGCAAAGAGCACTGGTCGCTTGTTTATTCAAAGGTTATCAATATGGAACGTGTCGTATGTCCATATTGCACAGACCAACAGAGATACCTTGCTTTTTAGTTAGATTAATATCATCTAGCAAAGAATAAGTGATTAGATTGGTTATCATGCTTTTCATGAAATCCAAAAATAATAAATAATAAATAAATGTTAGACAAAAACATCAAACTGCCATTTTCAATGTCAAGAATGAACTCAATAAATAATGTTTTGTTTCTATCTTTACTACAAAGAGTCTTTTACTGCATTGTCTTTGATAGATGATCAGTTCTAGTGTCTTTTTAGGGAAATAAAGAGTAAATAAAATCTGTTAAATTATTATCTTTTCCGAGAATGCAGAAGAGTTGGGGGACTTTTTTCAGCTTTGAGTAGCTGAGTGTCTGCAGTAGGGCAGCTCATGGCAGAATCCAGAGCACAAATGTTTTTAAATCACTCGCTACTGCTTGTAAAGCCTAAATGCTGTGAGCACACTGTAATAAGTGAAGGCGACTCAGATAAGCATTTAAAGATCCCATATTATAAAAAAAGTGATAGTTTCATATTTTGTTATTATAAAGCAGGCTTAAGTCCTATATAAATACTGTGGAAGTATCGAAACACTTAATCCACAGGGAAATACACACAGCCCGTATTCAGAAACTGCATTTGAAACAAGCTGTCAGGATTTCTGCCCATTTGTGATGTCACAAATATATAATATTTAGACCCTTTACACAGTTTTAAACGTAAAAATTCAAAATGTGTCCCAGTTTATTTCCTGGTTGCAGTGGATGTGAATGTCATCAGCTGACAGGAAGTACACATGGACCCAAGCTGTTGCCTAGCAACGCAATTCTGTTGCAATTCTGTCAAAATGCACTAAAACAGAGCGTTTCAAACAGAGGGTGACTACAGGCATATTCAGGCCGACAGTATGAGGAAAATAAAGTTGTTTTTTTTAACATTACAGCATGTAAACATGTTCTAGTAGAAACACAAAATACAAGTATGAACCTGAAAATGAGCACGATATGGGACCTTTAAACAATTTGTTTCAACTCTGAGCTTCTCCCATCTGGTTTTTGGTGGCTGGACTGGTCAGAGGACACAGTTTAGTGCTCTTTTAGTGAACGAAAGTGAAACTGCAAAAATTAGAGGAACAAAAATAGGATTTTGAAATGTGAGGGGGACATGTTTTGCCCCCATTCCAATGGAAATTACACCCTTGCACCTACACACACAAATACACACTGAGACACATTCATTCTTCCTCCTCCGTCATTAACCTGTCTGATCCTCCTCAACCTGTTTTCACTCAGAGGTCTCAGATAAAAACAGTTTTCATCTCAGTATAACCCTGCAGGGTATGGTTGATTCTCAAAAAAGAGTTCATGATACTAACTTGTTGAAGCTAAAACATTTCATCGACCTCTGCAGAATTAATTAATTGGGTGCATGGCAGCAGTGATGGAGGTACAAAATCCTCACTGATAACTGAGGAAGATAAATGGCCGTTTGAACTAAATTATGTCAAGCCGACTTCGCCTCTCCATCATTGGATCAAAGCAACTCTCGCTGGTGTCAGCTATAATCAAGTCATCGCTTCCTTTGCATTTGGCTCTTACAGACTTATCACACGTGAAAGGACCGTTCAGTGGTTAGAGAAGCTCTGCGTGTTTGTCTTCATCAAACAGGAGGAAGAAGTATTCTCTGAGCTTCACCCCATCCATCAGCGCTACCGTGCTGTGGTCCTCTTCGCACACTTGTCACAATATTTAGATGATCATGAATTATGTGAGAGGTGGTAAAAGCTGCTTTGCACTTGTTGTAAATGAGCTTGTCTCTGAGGAGTAAACATAACTGAGTCTCGCTCTGTGTGTGTGTGCGTCTGCGTGTCTGATCGAATGTTTCAGACGGAGCTATTTGTTCTCTCAGGCTTAGCAGATGCGTGCCGTGCAAGTAATACAGGGTTCATGATGAAGAAAAACACTTTGCAACATGCATGATTACCGCCCATTCAACCGGTGTGAACTGCTGTAATCGTGTGATCCATCGACGAATGTGCAGCATGTGCAGGAGCCATGTGTTGAACCCAGAGGGAACGCATGCTGATGAGCCGGTATATACGTCTGCAAGATGTTTCAGACTGTCAGCTGTTTGTGTTGTTGAGGAGCTTCCAGGTGTCAACCTGCAAGCTGAATCTGTTCACATGCAGACTTGGTTAAACATGTTCTAACATTCATTATTGAAAACATGAACAACAGTTCAACCTTATGTTAATATTTTGATCTCTGAGAAGACATCATGCGGCAGAAGCAACCATAATATTGCATGAAAGTAAAACCGTGTGGATTTTTAGATTACTGTTCACATCAATTGTAATTTTCAGACTCAATGTGAATGAACAGGTCATTACGATCAGATATTCTGTTCATTGTTTCCCAGACTGGGATGCTGATTTGCTGGAGAAGCCCCCGAAGGTGAAGTTAATTTGTTTTTCCGGCCTTCATTTAGATGACAAAGTAACGTGTTTGAATGAGTGTTTGGAAGTTGTTGCAGTTAATTACTTTGTTGTTTGTATGAGTCTCAGCAGTCTGTTGTCGTGATGAGATCAACTTAAACCTTTCCTCCTTTTGAGGTTGGTGTGACGCACTCTAGCTGGATTGAATCCTTCTAAAAGCCTCTATCTGAGCTTTCAGAGACCAGAAGACACCTGGCCTTTGACTCTGTCTCTGTCGAAGGTGTTTTCTGCACTTAGATGTTGTTGAAGTAGCATGTCTGTAAAAGCAATGGAAACACTAAAGGCCTTTGCACACCGAGTCTGTACTTCTCGTCCGACGTTGTTGCATGTTTAAAAATAAATACAACGTCACGTTGTGTCAATCACGTTTACACCAACTCTGAAACTTTCTTCCCTCATTAAGGGGTTTGATTTTCTGCGTTTTCTCGCATCGTCAAAAGGCAAAAGAGGGTTGTTTGACCACTCAGAGCCACCGTCCATCAAATGGCATCTGATAAACTGATTCACGTCTCCCAGCACAAAGCACTTTACGAAAAAGAAATAAAAGAATACAGAGATGCTGAATTTAAAGGTAGATTGTGGCAGGTAATTGCAGAACAGCCTGGAATCGAGGAAGGCCGCCAAAGAAAGGATGTACGGAAGATTAGACAGCTAAACGATATCTAAACGATAGCTAAACGATATCTTGCTAATGGCATTCATTCATTAGCCCCGTTTGGGACTAACGCTATTCATTGCACCCTGTAATTAGATCAGTTTTGTCTGGTATTGCGAATTTTTGCAACAAAGAGAATAATAAAACATATCTGACTCGGTGTGCAAGATTTCTGTGCGTAACATTTTTATTGGATGATGAATTTAAAAAAACACATACGAAAAAATACGGACTTGGTGTGCAAGGACCTTTAAACCCTGTTCAGACCTGGTATTAACATGCGTCCTCAGTGATCCGATCACAAGTGGACAACTGTAAGTACAGGTGTGAACGCACTCAAGACGCATTGAAGGCGCATGAGATCCGTTCGCTCAGACCGCATTCAGAGGTCGTCTGGGACACATATGGCCAAATTCTTTTAGCAGTGAGAACGCAAATGTGTCCTGGGCCACATTAAGGACCCTCTACTCTACTGACATCCCGCTGGGATCCGCGGGATCACTGCGCTCCTGATGTGAATAGACAGGCAGACGCAAGTGCTTGTCTGCCTCGCAGAATGGAAACGGCCTCTGTGCTCTACTGTACTCTGTCAGTACAACTGTATTTTATTCAAATATATCTTATCTATAGGCTACATATCTACAGACTATCAGACCAGGCACGCAAAGTGCATTATTATCATACTGTCGGAGATGTGTCGTGTTTTTGTTCCAGTGCCTTTGCACGGAGCTGACATCCGCTCGCTCGCCCGCTCACATCCCCGGCTCTCTAGCTCTGTACCCCGCCGTTGTCTGGCAAAAGCAGCGGTGTTGGCGGCGTGGAGTTCCCCGGGGACCGCAGATACAATAACCGTATAATAAAATTTACCCGAATACACGAATATGTAGGATATTACTACTGACATTCCTGTAATATTACGCCACAACGTCTGCTGTATTAGCCGTGTGTTTACTACGTGTTTATTTGCATACAGAGCGGGGAAGTGAGATCCGATCACAAGTGGTCACTGAAGACGCATGTGGAGACGCATTCTAATGCCAGGTGTGAAGACGTACTTAAAGCTGTCCACTTGTGATCGGATCACTGAGGACGTATGTGTTAATACCGGGTCTGAACAAGGCCTAAGAGTCTACTGCCGTGCTAGCGGCTCTTTGTACTTAAGCATAGTGGTGCTAAATGCTAAAATCACATGCTAACTTCACTCTGAGCCAAAAGCGTCAACCTGCTGGTGTTGCTACAGAAGAAGTCAGGGGAAAGACCACGGGATACATCCTCTGGGGACCATGAATGTCTGTAGAAATTTTGATGACAATCCATTCCATAATTATTGAGATATTTCAGTCTGGA
This sequence comes from Sebastes fasciatus, assembly GCF_043250625.1. NCBI lineage: Eukaryota > Metazoa > Chordata > Actinopteri > Perciformes > Sebastidae > Sebastes > Sebastes fasciatus. The sequence continues at coordinate 7,167,738 of NC_133800.1, forward strand.
CAAAGTGGTCCATAGAGGCATCCATAGAGCCTTGCTGCCAGCATGGCTAAACCTACTGGCTGAAAAATATCAAGAACAGGACTTGTTGATGTCTTGTAGTTCTGATTCTGTAGTCATTATATTTCTTAAAAACACACCCAAAAGCATTGTTTGTGTCAATGATGGGTATGATGGTGGTAAAATGGGCACAGCTGAACATCATTTGCAGATCCAAATTACCCATAAACACAGCCAGAATAGCCGGAGGATAGGCCTCAAAAAGAGAGATGGAAGAAGTATTTTGTATTTCTGAAATAAGCCTTTTTCATATGGGCATTGAAAGCCATCACACTCAAAATTACAACCCATGTTCTTTACCATACGTCCTATCAATCCTAAGATGTGCTCCATCTGTGATAATTCACATACAGTAAGGCAGTCAAGCATGATATGAAGCGCTTGCTTTTATTTTTAGAACCAAACAGATCACAATAATTCACATGATTCTGTAAAGTCCATGACATACAGAGTAAAGACATCGCCAACTTTCCGAAGGCAAAAGTAAACATTTCTGTTCCCCTCAGCATGATTTTTTCCTGTTTTGACAGAACAGGCCTCGTGTTTTCTGTGTACAATGTAAAGACGTATACTCTTGGGTGCTGCAGGTTTGATTCCAGCCCACAGACTTTGTTTCATGTCTCCCTCTGCCCATCTTCCCTGTCACTCTCCCCCATGCTGTCTATTAAAGCGGAGATGTCTCAAAATAATCTGTCTCTCTTGCCACATAACATCAGCTCAGTATATCCGCTGCATGTAAATCCATGCAGTCTCCTTTTTATTTGAAGGCTGTGATTCGTGTGTAGAAGAGCTGTTGTTGTTTTTAAATACAAAAAATGTCAACACGGAGGAGTCAAATAGGAGTCACAGCCTTATGTTTTATTCATATACGGCCGTGTTTTCACTTATATCGCCGTTGTTTTCAGAGAACATTATATAGAGCCGTCCATGCCAATCAGTCCTTAGTCCTTCGCCATCTGCTGGTTTGGTGATCGGAGGATGGTCACATGTTCCCCAGGGAGCAGGGGCCCTCTATCTGGGCTCCAGGGCTGCCTGCGAGGCGCCCTAACCAGACAGAGCCACCAGACAGCCTCCTCAGGCTGCAGCGTGACCCACAACACACACTCCGTGGGCCAATCAGGCACCATCATCTACAAGAGTAACCTTGTGCGGTGGTTGTGATTTTTAGTGTTTGCTCATTATACTGAACTTTGCTTTTAATATTCAGAAACCTTTTAAAAGTAATTTCATGAAATGAATGGTAGCATGATTTTAATCACTCTTGTCCTCTGCAAATTGTTCAATTTAATTTGGTATTTGATCCTATTACATTTCCCAAAACTTATTTCAGGTCTCACACAGATTTGTGTTTCATTTATCAGGACATTTTGATTAGCGCCCGTGCGAGGGTTGTAAAACGAGATATTTTTTTTTCAATATCTGAATAGCAGAGAGTATTAAAAACCTTCTCTTTCATAGGACAGTTGGAGGGATTTTATGAATTGGGTCTTCTTTTCTTTTTTTTTTTTTACTTTAGCAATAAAACATGTTCCATTTCAGTAACCTCAATAATAAATCCAATAAAAATGAATTTAATGCAACATAAAGTCACATTATGCCACGATTACCTAGAAAGAGTGTCATGTTTGATAAATTGACACACTGTATGTAAATTCATTAATTCATTACGTGAGCAGAGATATATTGCCTGTACTGTAGAATATAAGATTACCAAAGGGTGACCAGCCGTCTTAGTGTGTGTGGAAATGTGTGTGTGTCTTTTCCATTAAGACATGTTCTCACAGTAATTCAGCTTTTCCCCCAGCATACATCTCTATCTGGTGTGTGTGTGTGTCTTCTTACTATCTCCACCAGCCAGGAAGACACTTAACATCTGGAGAGGGACCCAGGTACGTTGTGATAAAAGCCTCTGAGGGGGAGAGAGCTGGAGAGAGACAGAACACAAGGTGTGTGTATGTGTGTGTGAGTGCAAATTGCAAAGTGAGGTTTTTTGTGTGTGTGTGTGTGTGTTCATGTGTGTGGGGGAGGGTGAGTTTGTACCGAGATACAGATATAGACACAGGAGGAGGGCAAACGGAGAGGAGGTGAAAAATAAAGGCGTCGTGCTATGAGTGCGGTGCTCGAACTGAACTGGTAACCCCCCCAGCGCCGTCAGCGCATTAAATGGATGAGGGCCAGCAGGCATATAAATGGGTGGACAAGATGAAAGGCACTGGATGGAGGGGTGAAATGAAAGACGACAAAGTAGAAGAAGAAGAAGAAGAAGAAGAAGGAGAGGAGAAGGTGAGCAGGAGACAGCCAAGAAACAGCTGGGGAAAATGGGAGGGATGAAGAGAGAGGAGATAACCCCTGGGGAGCCTCATCTCCCACATCAATTATGGAAGAAGAGAGAGAGAGAGAGAGAGAGAGAGAGAGAGAGAGAGAGAGAGAGAGAGAGAGTACTCTTGCTAGGAAACAGCTCAACGAATGGTCATCTCCAACCAACCGTCTTTATACAACAAAACACACTAATCAACCTCAGCCCAGCATCAAACTCATTCTTTGGAAAATACCTCAAAATTACAGTGTAGAGACCCAATCGATAATAAATTATAATAAAAATTTACTTTAAAAAGTACTCAGATTCTATAATACCAAAATGAGAAAAATACCCCATTCTGAGTAAAAGTCCTGCATTCAACATTTTATGTAAGTGTTATTGGCGTTAATAATGGTACTCGGTATGTACAGTAGAATGGCCCCATTCCGAGTTTTTATATATCATAATATTGGATTATTGTTACTGACAGCGGTGGAAGGTCAAGTACTGTATTTAGTACAATCTTGTGATATTTTACTTTATTCGATTATCTCCGTTTTATGCTACTTTATAATTACTACTCCACTATATTTTAGAGCCAAATATTGTACTTTTTACTCCACTACATACAGTATATCCATATGTGACAGTAGTATATTTGACTGCTGATTTCACATACACAACCTATATTGAGTTTATAAAATCTGATGTTTATATAGATTAAACAAGCCAACATTATATAAAATAGTTAAAATGTGCTCCACCTCAACCAGCAAACATTAAAATGCTGCTTACACTTTAATGCATTGGTGACAATAATATAAAATAATATAATGCATCGTATACTGAAATACTTTTTTTTACACTTTTAGTACATTTTGCTATTCATACTTATGTACTTTCACAGTGCTTAAGTAACATTTTGGATGCAGAACTTTAACTGTGCTTGTAATGAAGTGATTTAACAGTGTGGTATTGCTACTCTTGCATAAGTAAAGGATCTTAAAACCACCACTGATCATTGATGCTTTAAAGTAAAAACAGCTTTTAAATGTTGAACCTGGTTGAAGTGGATAGAAGTTAATTTACTGCATAACAATACATCATATTTGATATGCTCAATACATGTTTTTAAAATCTTAATCTGCAAAGTAATTAGTCACTACAGCTGTCAAATAAATATATTTGAGTAAAAAGTACAATATTTGTTGTATGAATTGTAGTGGAGAGAGTGTATAAGTATAAAGTAACAACATATAATACCCAAGTAAATAACAGACATTTTGGAATTGGAGAAAAATACAGTTTACTCCATTGATTTTATGTTGTAAAGAAGACTTTCTCAAATCCAAAATTGCCGAGCGGCTTGTCAAATGTCTGAGAAATAGAGACTTGTCATACAATGGTCAAAAAATAAAAATAAATGTAAAGTACAGGTCAAATGTTGTGGGTTGAAATCCATTACATGGCATGATGCCAGATTATGGTTTTCAATTTGTGGCAGCTTTTTGCATAAATACCAGCCATTGATGTCATCACTCATGTGGCTCCACTTATGTAGCCCTGACCTGTCATTGGGAACGGGGCTGTTAGCACAGCAATGAACAAGCCTTAATGGTAGGCCCCATTCACAAGCAATGTTTAAAGCCAGCAATCACTGCCTGAAATAAAAAGCTTTTTAAACGTGTGTGTGGGATGGGGGAAGTGTGGGGTGAAATTGGACCGGGGTGTGTGCATGTGTGTATGTGTGTGTGTATGTGTGTGTGTGTCCACATAACATGCCTCCCTGCTTGTGTTTCTTTGCGTTTCCATTCGTTGCACCTTTGCTGATGAACTGTCAGCGCCCTCGCAGCTTCCACTCTCTACAGAGGTCAATACGAAATGTCAAGTGTGACGGATGCTCCCTTCAATAGATGTACGACCCTTGACCCCTCGTGTAACAAGGCCAGACCCAAATAACATTAAAAGTCCATCCAGTGCGGGCGTAAATGCTTCTCATTATAGAACAATTGGTTTCTTGGTCCAATAATCGCAAATGGGGATTAGTACACGGATTTGGGCAATTCATCAAGTCTTCTCCTCTCATGCATATTGAGGAAGAATCAGATGGAGGCTATCACTCCATTCATATTCATGTGGTAAGATTGAGAAATACTGGGGAGATGGTCATTTGAATTTCAATAACACGTCGGCTGTTTTAAATTTGAGAATTAAAATTCCAGATGAAACCTCTATAACCTTTTTTGACAGTTCCGCCAGATCCCAGAGAATACATTTACAGCCGTTCACTGAAACCATCAGTGACCTGTCAAAAACACAGCCTGATCCCTCACCTCCTACCCGCTAACTTTAGAACCATTCATCAGTTTGAGGCTGATTAGTCTGTGCGTGTGTGTGTGTGTGTGTGTGTGTGTGTGTGTGTGTGTGTGTGTGTGTGTGTGAGAGAGAGAGAGATAGATAGAAAAAGAGAGAGAGAAGGGAGGGGGTGTTGGTCCAAACCTGGTGTACAGTATGAATTTCCATCTGGAGTGACAGGAAATCAATGTGGAAGTGCAGCAAATTGTGCTCCAAACCTGGATGCAGTTGAAGTATAATCACCTCACCACTGACCTTCAGGGCTTCGGAGAACACACAACCACAAACACACACCCACACCCACGTGCACATACAGTACTACATGCACAACAGCTGGCACATGTACTGTACACATGGGCAGGTACACACAGACACACACAAACACACACAGATTATTGAGCTTCTCTTAGACACACAGACTAGACACATATTGTTGGTTTAAGTCTCCTCTGGGGGCCTTGCATTGACTTATAAAGTAATTCCCTGTAGACCTAACCGTTGCATAAATACACAATGCGAGTAGAGGAATGGAATAAAAAAAAAAACCTGGTCCATAACTGACAGATACTCCCCCATATTCCCTCCTTCTCACAAGATGATAGATTTATTACACAAAGCCTATTTTTATTAATATATAATATCAACAAATCCCATCACTGCTTATGAAAAAAGGGCTCGCTCATGGCGATGAAACCAAGAAGCGTTTCAGCATCTTTCAGCATGTTTTATTTTACCACTCACTGCTCTCACAGCGTAATTTTCTGCTGCAGCAGGCAGTTGTTTTTAGCAAAAAAAAGCTCTAAAACTCACCTATACACTACCTGCTCTGCACCAAATGGCAGACAGACACAGTTAGCAACTAGCTGTAAACATAGTGGGGTGTTTAGCAGCTAAACGACCAGATGTTTTTCTCAGGAGTTTGGGAGAGCTAAAAAGAAAAAACAGAGCTAAAAGAGAGTGAATATTGAACTTGCATTCATCAGGTGGCCAGAAACATGACTATAAATGAATGATTATGTTGCTCCGTAACTGCTGGATGTGTAAATAAACAACTATTGGGTAACAAGTTTGCCGTTTCAAATTAAAACGGGACAGTTTGTCAGTGTTGTGTCATGGCAGCTTGTTTTTTGCTGCCCCCAAATGGTCAAAAATATGGATTAATATGGGTTTAAAGGTGCTAAATTTGATATTCGGGGCATTAATATAGCAGCAAAACAACTATTTGCTATGTAAAGATACGGAGTAATGTTTTAGCAGAGAATGAAGTCACTCTCCCTCTGTGTGTGTTATAATCCAAGCTTCTCCTTGCTTTGTTGACATAGCCGGGCCGGCCGTGCATGCTTTTAGTGCATGTGAGTCTCTCTGTTGTGCCCCACTGGCTAGCTCATAGCCGCCGCTCTGCACTGCGCTCATGTTTGTACTGTTAGCACAGTTAGCTGGCTCGCTGTTGCCATGTTGAAACTGTTAAGAGGCAATAGAAACGCTCCCAATCCCGTATTTAGCACATTTAAATTAAAGGTGTGGTTTTGATGTGTGGGATTATACATTATACTTGCATTTTAGCAACTTAGTGATCATTGAAAATATCTACTGTTCCCATATTTATACCATTGTTTATGTTTATTTTCTTATTTGTGCTCAACTTTGAATTATGGTATTTCTAATAATAAGCACCTGAAGGCAGCGTATATGAAGTCATAGTTATATTAACTAATTTGGTCAAATCTGTGACACTTTATCAGTCAACTCACTGTAAATGAGTGAGATGTGGTGAATTTATTACCTGCCACACACATTCTATTGAGTCAGCCGGGCAGTCTGACGTGGGATCAAACATTATCGCACATTGTTTTGAAATAATTTTCTCCAGCTGCTTCTAGACTCACTGATGTCGCAAAGGTCGCCCGACAAGGCCGACACAATTTTAGCTCGTACTGAATGCAGCTGCAGTGAAAACAAATGGAGGACACCAGTTTTGTCCCTAATTAGACAAACTGTCCCCAATCAGTTGGTTTAAATTCCAAATTTTGGCCCCAAACATTTGAAAATTCAGAAACACACACACACACACAGACATACACACGGTAGAAACTCATTCCCCCAGAGGACTGACTGATCTCTACAGAGAAGAGATGGCCAGACCAGCTGAGACCCCACTGATTATAGTCCAGAGAGGCAGCAGGGGACAATCATGTGTGTGTGTGTGTGTGTGTGTGTATGTGTGTGTATGTATGTATGCATAGAGGTTACAGATATCCGGCAGCTGTGTCCCATAGCCCTGAGCTTTAAGTGACTGGTTGGTGGCCGAGCTGATAGGCAGGAGGAGGAGAGAGATGGAGGGATTTGATAGCAGGATGCCGGGGCGTGGAGAAGAGAAGAGCCGAGATGTGAGATGATGCAACATTGGTGGGGGAAGGTGAGGAGAGAGGAAGAAACAATGGATATAGATACTGTTGGAGGGTGAAGGGCAAGAAACAGGAACATTGAAGGACAGATACAGGCTGTGAATATGTCTGCTCTCTCAGTACATGAATGTTGATATGGTACTGAATATATCTAGACGCATAACGGACACTGTAGTGTGTTTTAGAGGTTGAACAGTTTGGGTTTAGAGAGCCAACATTAAGCGTTTTAGTCTAAAACCTTAGATAGTTCATATATTGTGCAAGTCTTTTAAAAAACTACAGTATACAGTGTCTGATATGAAAAAGAATCATGTTATAATGCATAAAGTATGCAAAGAAAACACGTTATTTGTAGGCTTTACAGATGTTTTACAGTGTATATAACTTAAATCAAGACATAATTAGACATTGCATTTGAGATTTTACCGCATGAAAATGAATGAACAGCAGCTAATATTCAATAGAATAAAAAACTGGCAATATAAGCTTCATTTATTAGCGTACAGTATATGTTGTTTTACGTGCATTTACAGGTTAATTTACAGGTTGATTAGCGTACAAATATGGGTTAAATCAGGATAATGCTGTTTCTGCTTGTTGTCTAGGAATGCATTTGTGTGTGAGTGTGTGTGTGTGTTGGCTCAGCCGCACCCAGGCCGACCAGATGGCCTGTTCTTTACCTTCTCCTCGTCACACATCATGTGATTATGGCTCCAGGTAATCCGTGCAATTATTATCAACACAAGAGTTGTGTGGTCTGAATTAAATATAGAGACGCAGCATCATGGCAACAACAGCAGGGTGCGTGCGCCCCACCAAGGACCACACAGCGTCATTCAGCATGGGCAAGGATAAAGGTGAACCTGCATGAGTGTGTGATGGAAAATAGAGATTTTTATTTTTATTTTTAGAACCTCCCTCATTATGTGTTAAAATCTCAAAGTGGAATACATACACTCACAATCCAGGTGTTCACAGAGGCAGATGAGTGGTTACTGTTTCAGTGCTACAATCGAACCGGAAGAAGTATCAAACCGAGTTAAATCAGTTTTACATTCAAAGTTTACAATTCATTTAGTGTTGTTTCATACTCTTTTTTCTTTTCTTAAAAAAAAATGATTTTGAGCTATTGAAGTTGTTAAAGGAATAGTTTGGGTGTTTTTAAGTGGGGTTGTATGAGGTACTTATCCATAGTAGGTGTATTACTAACAGTAGGTGATGGTAAGCACGCCCCCAGCATCGAGAAACAGACATGAGCACCGACACCGGAGAAAAGCAATACAGTGCTGTGGACGGGGATAGCAGAAAAACTTATTTTAGCCACGTAAAAGAAAGGCTCACCTAGAAAAACTGCTATGTTTAAGTGTACGCTATATTTAGAATATTTTCTGACAGCGAACTGAACTGAAAGTGAAACTTATCTATACAGATTTTGTCATCTGAGCCCGCTTGCTTTGAGAGAGCAAAGATAAGTTTTACTTTCAATTCAGAAGGAAAGAGCTGTCTGACGGGAGGATAAAAGTGGTGAAAATATTGTAAATATAACGTACACTTAAACAGATATCAGTTTTTTTAGGTGAGCCTTTCTTTTAGATGGCTCAAATACGTTTTTCTGCCGTCCTTGTATTGCTTTGCTCCGGTGTCGGTGCTCCTGTCTGTTTCTCAATGCTGGGGACACGCTGACCATTGTCTACTGTAAGTAATACACATACCAGGGATAACTACCTCTTACTTCAAAACACCAAAACTAACTGAAATTTTCACACATAAATCTTTAAAAAAAAAAAAAAAGTATGATGCTGACCTCTTGAGAGGAGGTCTACAGCCGAAACAATCGGGCAGCAGCGTGAAACTTTTGGGGATTATTTCAAATCAGTGTTTTTTCATTCAGTATTTCATATCCAGATGGTCCGGTCCTCCTCTGGCTCAGTGTTTGGCTTCTCTCTCTGCAGAGGGCTGATGGCTCTGAGGGAGGCAGCAGCAATTAGCCAACCTCTCCACAAAGCCTCAGCTGCGAAAGGTAAATTAATTGGACGGACATTATGACAAGCAATCAATTTGTTCAGACTGAGGGCATCTTCAAACTGTGTTCAGCCATTTCTCTGTTTTTGTGCAATGGGAGCATCGGCTCTAATTGAATATTAGCCAATTTTACACGAGAACACTTGACTTTTAGTGACTCCAGATAAAAGATTACACAGTGAACCCAACAAAGAGTGTGCAGCTGTTTACTTCAAAGTAGGACACATTCATCTTCTTCTCCACAGCTATTTTTATGCTTTGTTAGACAACATATGGTGGCGAATGAGAGCACACACGGAAAACAGGGGAAGAAATGAATCATTAACCACATTTGAACCCATGACCTTTAATGTTACTGGCGCACATCAACCTGCCAACGGGACGTCCCAGTGGTGTTTTCCTTCAACTCAAATCTGCATGATTTACCTTCTCTGTAACTTAATAAAGGGAATTAGTTTTGACACGTGTGTTTTGTTTTGCAGCGTCAGGATTCAGTGATGTGCAGTTATTGCACAGACATGCTGTGTGTGTCATGAGGATGTATAGCAAGGACAGAGTGTGTGTGTGTGGGTGTGTGTGTGAGGCGACCTTGACCAATCACCAGGCTGTAAGTCACAGCTGTGAGCTGATGGATTGTACACAGCTCTTCATCCCAGCTGATATGAGAGCAGATGACACTGAGCCAGCTCAGACACGGTGACACCACACACACACACACACACACACACACACGCACACACACACAACCAATCAGCAACAACTGTAAGATGCCAAAATTGCATGATAGTGACGGTGCTACTTTAATGCTTCTATAGCTGTATAATTAACTATGATAACAAATAACGTACATTATCATGGGAAATGTGCTATTCATATAGTATACATAAAAGTTTCCTGTCAAAAACAGAACAATATATTAGAGAATATCAAGTTCAGACTCAAAGAAAACTGAGCTGAATGTCCCTGAATACTAAGTGTTCAAAAGTTCTGTTGTATATCACTTCAATTGTCTGTGATGCTACAGAGGCAACACTAACAGTCAAGAGGGCCCAGCAGTGCTGTTATGTGTATGAACAACGTGTATAACATGTTAACAAATTCAAACATCTAACTCATGATAGGAAACTTCCTGTTGAATCAAACTTCAAGAACAAAGTTGGAGACTATGAAAAAGAGTAGTTTGTGGACAATATATGAAAACACCCAAAGTAAATACCGGGACATCCTACATTAGCAAGTACAGTAACAGGCGGTTCTTATCCACCGTTCGTATCTAGGAAGTGAACCAGGAAGCATAAAAAGGGAAAAACGCTGCGTAGCGAGGAGGTCGGAGTAACTGTGGGTCAAAAAGCAACAGACTTTCGCACAGGAGACCGGTGTTTGTACGTCGTGTGAAACTAGAAGTCAATGTTGATTTATTTGTCATGTAACTTCCGTACTTAAGTTAAGCCACTTCTGGTTATTTTAACCCAAATCAAGATATTTTCCTAAACCTAACTGAGTAGTTTGTTGCCTAAACCTAACCAAATTGATCTTTTCCTAAACCCTAACTAAGTAGAATTATTTTGAAAAGACTGGAGCGGAAATTGACACGTGTCACATGTTGCTGGACATTTGTAGGAAAACGCATGAAAAATGAGGAGTAACTTGTCGTATGATATCATACGAACCGTTGAATGAGGATATGTTGGTAGTACATGTGGCATAATCAGTCATGTGTAGGTTATAAAACACAACCATTTCTTGGGTGTAATGCAAGTGAAGAGAGTTTGTCATGTTTCATATGTGTTTATAAGAAGAAAGTGTTCAATGTGGTTATAATTTAGGGTACAGCGTTATTTATTGCCAGTGTCATTATTAGGGTGTTGTGCCAGTAGATCGCCAGTAGGTGTCAGTGTCGCTACAGAAGCCGTGTAGGTGAAGGGAGCGTCACAGGGAAGTCTCGCGTGAATACGTGAGATAACGAGAATCTCTGCGTACAAGATAGAAACAGAATACACTGTGCAGCGATGTCAACCGAAAGCATTATTTTACATTTTGCAGGTAAGCTGGTGATGTTAGTTAGCAATTCTGTATTAGGACAATGTTTGCGCTGTACTTCGGTGACACTGTGTTCAGTTCAGTGAATGTTTAGCGTGTGTTAGCGTCTGTTTTGCTGCTTCAATTTAGCCAGTTAGCCATCAGCTAATACGAGGGTTACAGTCGCCATGGTAACATTAGTAGTAGCGCGGGGCGCTGGGAGCTTTGACAATGAGCCCTCGTGTGAGGGAGCCCTCCCGTTGCTCATATTAGCCTTTGCTATGACTATTGTTTATGTTGTTGTTTACTGTTTATTAAGAAATATAAGAAATATGGTGTTATGCTGCTGAGCTAAGTTTATCTGAACAGGAAGTATTTCGATATAATACCCTCTAAAGAGTTTAGAGATGGTGTAATCTCTGATTTTGGTGCATTTCTGGCAATTTGTTATTGTTATTGTGAATAAGTGAGATAATGAGAATCTCTGTTTACAAGATAGAAGCAGAATACACTGTGTAGCGACTGTCAACCTAAAGCATTATTTTACATTTTGCAGAACATCTTAAATAAATGTGTAGCAGCAGACTGAGCCTGTGGGACATCATTCTGTGCACCGCTACATACACATGTTCTGAACAGTGGTCTAAAAGGAACTGACGTTGTTTGTATGATGTTAAGAGCTGTGGGTGTTGATGTGCTATCGTACAAACAGTTTAGTCCTGTGGCATCCCTAGGTTATTTTATTTTATTACACGGCTGTGATGAATACTCGATTCTGATTGGTCAATCACGGCATTCTGCGGTCTGTTATTTCTTTATAGCAGACCGTTGCTAGGTATAGCAGTTCTGATGTCGGACTCTGGCGGCCCATTTTTGTGTCAAAATATTGATTTCTTCAGTAAGTAGCCGTGTAATAAGCGGGATAATGTACAGCTAGCGGGTCATTGTTGTGAAAGAATCCCCTTCAGGGTGATGAGAGACCATCAGCATTGCCCTGTCGGGGATTCTTTCACAACAATGACCGGCTCGCTGTACATTATCCCCTACTTATTAAGTATATAGCATGAACCAATGCCACATACCACAACATTTGCAGCCTAAGATAGTTTGCGATCCCTGTCCCTATTGTGACTTTAAAATACACACAGATCAGCACTATGACACAATAAAATTACAGCAAACTTGCAGTTTTAAATGAATGCAACTGAGCGATCAGCTGACCCCTCAGCTGGTACACCTATACCTGAAACAGGGAAACACACTGACTAAATACACAAGGAACTAATTAACTAATGAAACTCCAGTATTGTGGAAAACAGGTGGGGGGAAAAGACATAGGGAGGAAGTAAAACAAAACATGATACTAGGGGTAAGTAACTTTCAAAATAAAACAGGAAACAGACTAAACAAAAATCCAAGACCATGATACTATAATATCCATTCTTTAGCCCATAATAAATGGGTTGATAATTGTGGTTCATGTGTCCCATTTAGTCACCATCTAATCCTTTTATCCGAAACACTTAGGGCTGCATATTTTCAGGAAAGGTGTGATAAAAATAAAGTCATTATTAATGTTTATCATATAATGGGAAGCTCAGTAGTTTGTTGTTAAATGGGTCTCTCTGTAACCTCTCTATACCCTCCTCTACACCTGCTATCAACTGCTTAGCCAGCTTCTTCTCACATTTCTTAGTGCTGCAGTACTTCTGCAGGATTTTCTAAAAACTATTCCTCTGGGGAGCAGAGAGACTGCTTTCAGTGGCCACATCTGTGCCTCAGTAAGATATCCTTCTTTTTTTCATATCAAAACTGCAGTTTAGGCCGACAGCCACCACTACACAAACCGAATGCACGGCTGATAGCACAGAGAGGCTGTAATGTGTGAAGATATGGGAGGTGGCTCATGTGGCAGAGTGCTTACACAGGCCTGTGGTTCAAGAAAACCGTTGATTGACACGGACTAAAACTGTCCCACATACACATATACTTAGAAAGGATATGAAGATATGAGTGTGACATCTTTTAAGGCATCCATAATTCTGAACTTGGAGACAATCATCTTGTATCCTAAGATTTTTCATATGCACAATAAATCTGAGCAGTGAAATTCTCTTTTTATCTACAGTACCTTGCTGGTAATCTGCATCATGTTATTTTGCACTTTTATAGCTATCCCTGTATACCTACCATATCTCTGTCCATTACCTGCGATAATATCCCATCTATCTATTTCAGTTCACTCGCCTTTGCAGATGCTCACCTCCAGATTCTTGGAGCAAAATAACATCCGGTGACCTCCCCGTACATTAAAGTAAGTGCAGTCTTGTGGGCGTGTTTCAGCGCAACCTCGGTCCTCAGTCCGAGGCTGACTCTGCTCGACTGTGTCAGAGCCAAAGATGTTACACAAGCATCTGTTCTTCCCACGTACTTTTTTTCTTGCTCCTGTTGCCATTTTAATACAGAAAGCCGGTGAACTGCTTGTCTCTTCCATTAGCTCTAATTCCATTCAAATGTGTGCAGCAGAGGACACATTTGCACTAATGCGAACTAAAAAAGAATTCAACCTTCTGGGTCCATTCTTCCACAAAAGTAATTATAATACCATTGCACCCATTCTGACATTGTAGCTGTTGCTACATTACAAGCAAACCAGATGATATGCAAAGTGTTTAAAAATCCACCTCCACCTGCCAGTGCTGTAGAGATTTAGATCGACTTTCTACAGTATCTATCCGTCTCAGTGTCAAAGCTGTCCTTTTCGAGTTTGCGTCGCGGATAGGAAAGTGAAAGGTTCGGTGAGATATAGAGACGGAGAGAAATGATTATCACACCAAGCCTTTCACTTGCTCCATCTGATGCAGACTGGCTGAATCTGGAAAACCAGACAAACTCCTCAGACAACAGTTGTCAGGTGTCAGGAGGTCAGACAGTTTTCTCTTCAAGCTTGTAAGCCGTCTGAAATGATACATGTATAGAGACTGTTGGACACTCAAGATCTTCACTAAACCAACATGATGAAATAGTTAAAGCTAGGAAACTACTATCTGTTAACTGGGTGATCTGACCCACTCAGCTATAGTGTCGGGTACGTTAGATGTCCTGGTTGCTGAAAGAGAAGTGCGATCACACTCACCAGGCAACATGTCTCTCCTTACTGTTGTGTCCGACAAGCCCAAACAATCCCCCATGACGACAGCTATCAGCAGCCGTCAGGCGCAGAGAAGGTGCTGGTTGAATGACCGGCATGTGAGATGGATGGATGAATGGATGGATGATGACTATCTTTAATGGGACGTTGACATGTTTTCATTTTCAAATGTGGGTTCATTTTTCATTATCACAAGTGGAATTCATTCCAGCATATACTGTATGCGTCTGACTCTATAACTTTCTATTATTGGCACTTTTTTTGGAAACTCAATGGTCATTCTTCGGCTGAAAACAGAAAGAAAAAAGTGTTTTCGACACACTAGCGGCATGGCACTAGTGATGGAAATGCCGGGCTGTCCGTCCAAAACTGTGGTCCATAAATATCTCGACTATTTCAAGTGGCCCAAATTGTTAAACAGACATTCATGGTCCAGACAGGACAATAATGAGTTTGGTGGTCCCATTTTTCCTTTAGTGCCTCTGGAGGCACTTGTCATTTGTGGTTTCTAGCGAAATGTTTCTACAAGGATGAATTGCCATGAAACTTGATTCAATTCATGTTTCCCACGGGATGAATTGTAATAACGATGGTCATCTATATAACTTGCATATGTAATGCAATTATCCGGTTTTAATTTATATAATACTTTAGTTTTTCATTAAATACTTGCAAAACTAACATTCTCATCAGCCTCAGCTGCACTTTGTATTTAGTTAGCATTTTTTTACATGCTAAATTAGGATGGTGAACCAAGAACCCAGGAAGAGCGTCAGACTTTGAAGCAAATTTTCATAGTGGCCAAAGGGTGGAATTACAACTCCCGCATCCATCATGTGATGCCATTTGGCCCAAAAGGACTTTTTTTCCCCATAGACTTACTTTGAGAAAGAGATGTCTGTAAATCAGCAGATTATTTTTTTTGAGGTGAATCAACTTCCCAGTATGAACACTTGAATAACCCTTATTTAAATCATTAGGTTCTAAAAGTTGTAAAATACACTGATGGCCGACTCCAAAGTAATTTCCCTTCCTCCGTTCATGTGAATGAGATCCAGACCGCGGGCTGGGACGCAGAGTTAAAGGAAACGCTACTGTGCCTGCTTTATGGACCCAATGATTGCGGAAGATCGCCGGAAGATCCGGGTAATTTTATACTCGGAAGTCAAACATTATTTGCTTCATGCGCCACTGAGCAACTTTCATAGGAATGAATGGGTCCCCGCCTCCAACGCTGTATCCACTTCTCTCTATACATCCATGTGGTGCGCATTATTCTGTACCTGCTAAACATCAGCATGTTAGCATTGTCATTGTGAGCATGTCAGCATGCTGATATTTGCATTCAGCTCAAAGCTCCACTCTGTCTCACAGAGCCGCTAGCGTGGCTGTAGACTCTTTCCTGTTTCTGACACTTAAAGTCTCGAGTCAGGTTCATATTTACAATCATTTTCACAGTATATGAACTTTTGTTGGGAGAATTTATTTGTCCATTTAAAATGTATGTCCTTGAATGGTCATAAGAGAATATAATGAATGTTTTGCAGAAGCCAGCCAAATATTATGAACAGAGCTCAGATCTTTTACTTCCATCCTTCATCCACTCGTGAACGTCTCCTCCCCTGAATAAACCGGCACTTAGGGAGAGGAGTAAAAAGTAAACATTCATGAATCTCCATGAATCTCTATCGCTGACGACATGCTCATTAATTTGCCATGCTTCCGTGTTAATCTGGAGGCTTTTTGAGGCAACAGCGAGGGCAACAGCAGGGCAAGGGCTGTACTAGATAAATATACAATGAAAGATTATATAAAATAAAGAGAAATGACTGGACTAAATTAGATCCAGACGAAGCATAAAAGAGCAGCTCTGTTGTTAAGTGAAGAAAGATGTTAAAGTACATTTATGCAGGGCGGAGAAGCAAAAGCAAGATGACAAAGTCGATTCCCTCGTTCGGAGTGGATGGATGAATCCCTGTCAGCGAATTAACAACTATGTGGCAGCTTTCACACATGCATGTTTTCACTCCTGTCCCCTGTCACAGTGGCCTGAGGGTCCGAGGGAGGTGAGACTTTCAACACACTACTCTTTTGACCTCCTCCTCCTCCTCCTCCTCTCACATTTCTAATGACTGCAGGGACACTGAAGCAAGTTATGGGTCAAGGACCATACTGTAAGTCTTACTAATATAATGTCTTCATGTGGGTGGATACCACACATCTATACATCAATGCAGTTGTGAGTATTCAACGTATCCTCATATGTTCATGTGACATCTTACAAAAAGTCAATCCTCATTTTTCATGCGTTTTCCTACAAATGTCCAGCAACACGTGTAAATTTCCGCTCGTTACATGCATACAGTCTTTTCAAAATAAACTTGTCTTCACAGGAAACAAAACTACTTTGTTTAATTACGTGACAAATAAATTAACAAATAAATCAACGTTGACTTCTGGTTTCACACAGAAACATCCACCCCGACCTCCTCCCTACACAGCGTTTGTCGCTCTTTATACTTCCTGGTTCACGATTACGTGGATTACATGTTAATTGATTTCATGGGATATATATACGAATTGCAGTGCATTACATTTTGTAGGTATAGCTACAAACGAGTCATGAGAACAGCCTGGAGTAATATGTATGCTTGAAATATTTCTTATATAAAAATTGTCTGTTGTTTTGGTTTGAAAGAGTGAACAGACTTTTTTTTAATTTGGTTTATGAAACAGTGATTGGAAAAAAAATTTTGCTGTGAAACAAAAACAGACTTTTGAAAAAAAAATTTAAATAAAAGCTGCTGGACTGAAATAAGAGTGACCTTCAGTAAACTCTCATTGTGGAAAGAAACAGAATGAAATAAAGATAAGTTTTAAATATTTATTGGATTATAATGTTTTATTTACTTATTTAAAATTTAACATTTTGGGTCTCAGAGAATACCCAAACTCAATAATGTATTCAGATTACTCTCGGCCACTGTTAACCGTACAGTAAACCACCTCTTATTAAAAGACCAGTGTGTAACATTTAGGGGGAGAAATGGAATATAATATTAATAAGTGTTTTCTTTAGTGTATAGTCACCTGAAGATAAGAATTGTGTTTTCGTTACCTTAGAATGAGCCGTTTATGTCTACATGCGAACGGGTTCTCTTCACAGAGCCAGCCGCCGTGTTTCTACAGAAGCCCAGAATGGACAAACCAAACACTGGCTTTAGATAGGGACATTTTTTGTTTTCACGTTTTCGTGTCAGCCACCGCAGTTCTCCTACATGCTTGGCACACGAGAGAAGTTCAGTTGGTTGCAATCTGCAACCTCAGCGCTAGATGCCGCCAGATGCATACAGCACCTTTTAAGGCAAACGTGTTTATAGCTGTTCTGATGAACCACATTTGAAGACGAGAAGTTCGAACTGATGCATGAAGTGGGTGTGAATGTCCGATTGTCGGTTTTTCGGCAAAGTTACAGAAATTGTTGGACGCAGACTCCCCAATTCCGACATCAGAGAAGTGTGATTCAGATACTATTCGACCATCTGACACTTAAGTTGAAGCATACTGACGGCTTTAGATCACTTTGCCATATTCAAGGTTAAACATATACAGTATGAGAAAGAAAGAGATTTCTTAATAGTACCTGAGGACTTCAGAAAATATATCCTAGGTTTGTACACACGCTCAAATCTTCTTTTGTGCTACAAAACTCTTGAAACATCTTTCTGATTTCAAAACGACTGTTTTTATAGTAAAAAAATCGGTTGTGTATTCACTTTAATTCAAGAAGCACACAGCAACAGAGAACATTCTAGCTGCTGCGGTTTATAGCTTTGGGAGGGAGTTGTTTATACCCAAACGCGCTGATTAGTCTGTCCTGTGCAAAATTAACAACATATGCACAATCATAAATCAGATGACATTTCCCATTTATATCTTTGTCACCCCAGTTGTGACTCTGGGCTCCTCACAGGATGACACCATTAATGGGAGCTGCACCCCCATAAATTCTGACTTTTTGGTTCTCCGTAAATTATCACCACATTTTTCCTGCTACTCGCAGCACCTACGCTGTTGGAGGAAGGCAACATCACACTAAAGCCTTTTTGCAAAATACAACTCACACTATTTGTTCCACACTATATATATATAGAGTAAACCCAATATGGTTCGGATCGGGCCAATCGTAGCTCTGAACTGTGACTATGAAAATAGCAGGCATGTTTACAGAAAAAATGCCCTGAAACGAAGGTAATTGGATGTAGCTGTGTTGCGGCTGACAGCATTGAGAAACCAGGTCACAGATTATTGTGGTGTAAAGTTGATTGGCATCTCCTCTCAACTTTTGGATGGGTGTTTTCTCCTGGCCACTGAAACTGACTTTCTCCACACAAACACAGTTTCACAGGATTATCCTTGCACTCCTGGCAATATCAGACAGTTATAGCCGTGTGTGTGTGCATGAATGCATGTGAGTTTGACTTTTCTCTCTTGGTGATGTGTCTTTTTTTGGGTTATCTCTGCTTCTCGTATAGCCATTATGTTCTTAGACTTCTTGAATATGTGTGTGTGTGCATGTCCAAATGTGCACGCGACCAGCAGATGATGAGCAAACTTCCATCCCAAGTCCCTGAGCTCACCCTCAAACATCACCCATGGGCTTTGTTTTGATCCCCTCGCCAGTCATTCTCCTCAGCCACCTCTTAAGCCGCGTGCATACACTGTACTGCATGTGTGTGTGCGCGGGGGGCCACAGGGATGCATGCACATCGCCCCCTTAAGCCTTTTGTGCTCCAAATTTACACCGTCTTGCCCTTATTCCCACCGCCAATTTCTCCCCTGCTCGTTCGTCTATGTATGCAGCGCAGGGCTTATAACGGCAGAACAAGGCTTGGCTCTTTTTCCTGCTCACTCTGAAGTCTCAGAGGTATTCTCCTCTTGCTGCTTCTTCACAGCCCAAGGCTTTTTTTCAAAGTATGAGAGCTGGTTGCTCTCGCCCTCGTTCCTGTGAATCCTCGCTGAGAATCTTCTGCTGGATTCTTCTCGGGTTCTGAGAAGTTTGAGTTGAGTGATGCATGCCTTAGTGCGCTGGAAATCATACAAGAATACGGTTGTTATCACCACAACAGTGTTCAGCGAGCCATCGTAAGTTTTAATGGATTCTTAGTTAAAGTTCATAGAACAAATGCAGATTTATTGCTATAATGGAACATCAGAAGTGACACACTTTTTGAATTTTGTATGAATGTGGGCATTATATTTCTCAGAAAGATGCATGAAAGTACACTTACATAATCATACATACACATTGTAGTTTGTTTAATCTGCTCAGTTTTACTCAGAATGTCTGGATAATCTCATAATTTAAGTCCCTCTGCCAGAATTCATGACTCAATAGCAGCAGCAGTGGCATGGAGGCCTATTTCACTGTTTACACCTTTACAGGACTCTCCACTTCACAACAAGGCCACCTAAATGCCGTAAGGGTACATTTAGTGCAGTTTAAGTGCTCGGGATGTGTTAATGTGCTTCCTACAAGGATAAAATGTCTCCAGCGTGCTTTTATGTATTTGACAAGGCAGTAATGTCTGCTCCGCACTGAATTTTGGCCAACGTCCAGATTACTGCAAGACCTAATCAGCTTAATATGAAGTGTAGCAGATATTGTTGAGTGCACAAGACATAAGGTGCAGTGTGAATGATTGTTAAACCACAAGGATCCTCCGCAAAGTAGAGATTACCGCTGTGATGCTTTATGACCGCTGACTTTTAAAAAAACATTATTATGTTCAGTATTTAACAGCAAGATGCAACAAAAGGTTTGGCATTGTATACCATTATAATACTTGACAAAAGTGCAGATACAATAACGCTGGCCAAATTTAATCCAGTATTTCTTTTTTTTTATTACATTCTAGTTCATTGTGAAGAGCAGTCTGTCGGGGCGGGTTTAGACCAACAATAAGCTATGCATCTCCCCTGGAGATTGTCTTTCCTCGGAGTCGAGGATTAGAGGCATTCATAGAGAGAACTAGTGAACATACACACACACTATAACACACTGAGAGGGAAAACCTTGCAGACACACTGTTAGAGTCATGGTCAGGATTTTAGAAATATTGAATTACTGAGTCCAAGTTCCCCAGTTGACCCTTAACAAAACCTCGCCGCCCTTAGTTACTGTTGCTGTGTCTGTGAAGCTGTCTTTTCCAGCACTGCACATATGCAGTCTGCAATAATAACAGCAACAGACTTCCCTCTAGAATTTTTTTTTTCATTTTGAGGAAGACAAAAGCAGGCTTCTTATTTCTAGCCAGAAACAGTCGCTGGCAGATTGTATCAACTGTAGCTAGCTAGCTAATTGAGCTAACGTTTGCTCCCATGAATTGGTTGAAAACGCTGCCTCTGGTTTGAAAAGAGGCATTGTTGTTGATGCAGTGTAGAGCTTGTTAGTCCTTGTATTAGAAATATGACAAGGCAAAAATGTAAAGTTATGTATTTTTTTGACATATCCCTGTTAGGCTGCTTAGCTTCCATATTTCTGTATTTTTTATTTTTTTATTTTTACCTTTATTTATTCAGGGGGAGGTTTACTGAGAGCAATGCTATCTTTTTCAGGAACGCCCTGATCACATTCGCACAGTTACACATCCACACCTGGAAGCTGCCCAGTACAACCATAGTCTGATCTGATGGTCACTGAGCAACTCCACTGGAGCGGTTGGGGTTAAGTGCCTTGCACAAGGGCACCTCAGTGGTGGTAATGCGGGAGGGGCAAGCGCTGCTTTTCACTTTCACCACCCAGATTTATCCTGCCGGTCCAGGGTATTGAACCCAAACTTTAACGTTACAAGAGAAAAGGCTTTTAATGATGAAGACTAATCAATGTTTATGCCAGATGTAATGCTATCTTGGGTAAAGTTGGCTGGGGTTGCTGTGATGTAAACTTCCTCGATTGAAGCTTATGTTGGAGCAGATAAATACACAGTTTAATTCATTCCTTACACTTTTGTTTGCACTTTATTGTTCTTTTTTTTTTAAAGGCTTAAAGATTTAAATGCGGGATATTCCCTCTCACTAGTCCCCCCATGCATCTCGGCATGTGGATAAATCCAAAACTTGACTACGATGGCTAGTTATGCTAGATTTGATATAGATTATTCATTATTATTATAGATTGTTATATGGATTTTTCTTGTTTAATTATATTTTCTGTGTAACAAAACAATCTAAAATCTTTACCCTCTTTATTAATGTATATAAAATGTATTGACATAATTTCTTCAAATTCTAATTCCCTAAATGAATGGCTAAATGAAGCGTTCTACACTGAAGGAGAAATATTGAAGCCCTTACATATTTGTTGGCCTATAAAGTAATACAATTTAACAGTCTAAAAAGAATGTTATAATAACCACCGTGTGTAAATCTATAATTGTAGGATGTAATCTCTTGCCAGGTTCCTTAAACCCCATAGTGTCCCCATACAAGCTATACGACTCTGCCCACTGTACAGACTGAACAACACACACACACACACACACACACACATCCACATGATTGTAAAACAGACACACAGACTCCACTCTGACACTGGCATGTACTTATCCCATGACACATTAACGACAAACCAACCAACATGGAGAACGACCATTAAGGGGCCTGTTGACCTCCATTTATGACTCATAGAGAGCCATATTAATTCACAGGGGACACATTACGTAGGAGTGTGTGAATATGCGTGTGCTCACGTGTGTGTGTGTGTGTGTGTGTGGCTTCCTGTATTTTGACTTTATTTGAATCTATGCAGGCTTTTTTTGACAAGGCAGATAATTATCTCCTCCGTTTGTTTATCTTTTGCGCCTCTGTGTCTCTTTCTTTTGTGTCACCGTAGCTGCAGCAGACATTTTTGGCAGAAAAATGCATAAAAAGAAAACCCTAGGATGTGTGCCATTAAGAGCAGCGGCGGTATCAGTATCAGTGCGGGGATAATGATTGCTGGATGGGACTGTGGGGATTAGCGCATGGCTAAACTTGTTGTGACCACAGATTGCGGGGCACTCGAAATGAGCAGTGCCGGGCCACGGCCAGGCTGGATTAAAGAGCTGTGTTGGACTGGTGGGGGTTAGGGTTGCATGAATGGCTACCTGGTTTACTTAAAGGCTGGCTGGAGGGTTTAATGCCTGGCTGACTGGTTAACTGGTCTGCTGGCTGGGTGGCTGACGGGATTGTTGAAAGTCTGGCAGGCTGTAGCTGTCGCTGGCAGGGAAAAGAGCAATCGAGCTCTCGGATTGACGTGTCATAATGTCGGGTCATGAGCCAGAGAGACTGCTACCGATTTAAACTGGAAAGATTTGCAGCGTACGGTGTTTCTACAGCAACTGCTAATCAAAGAGCAACTCGCACTTACTTCTAGATTACTAGATACATTAAGGTATTAGTGTATGAAGCCACAAAAGCACAGCAACACTACAGCAGTCCCTTTTGGATCTATACTGCAAACGTAAAGTGAACAGGGACTGTTAACATCCAGTAATCCTTCACAGACAGGTTTCTCTCTCTCTGGCACGCTTAGTTGCATCTCTGATTGAGACACTGACAAATTATGGACACTCCGTTGCCAAATTAGTAGGTTTATACTGCCAAAACTAATGGAGTCTAACAGCCCTGCAATAAATCCACCTTTCGTAAAGGTTATAATGTCCAGTTTTTATTCCGAGGTGTCGATTACCCTTCATGGTCGTTTTGGAGGCTGTAGTTTGTGCTGCCAGGTTGTATTGCGTCTTACTGAGCGGTGTTTTTAATTTTTAGTCTACCCTCATTAATTTAAATTGGGTGGTCAAAATATAAACACTACTTACGTAAGAACACCTAACTAATGACTGCACATCTTAATGATAACAAAATAATTGTTGTTGTTCAACGGGACTACACTGAAAGGAGAGGGTGTGTAGTGGAATTATTATCATATCTGTTCTAACACAAAGTGTACACGGAAAGCTCTGGACATTGGAGGTTAACTATGTAGAGATTTATAACATAAAATAAATATAATATATAATGTGAAACTCATGTCCCGCTCACCATTTAAACAGTACAGACTAAAGCAACACAAATTATTAACAGACACTGTGTCCATTCAAATTAGCATCAACAGAAACTACATTTCCCATGATGCCTTGAGTGAAATCATAAACTAATAACAGTAGCAGACAAAGTGACAGCAGCATGATTGTTTTAATATCTCATAATACTCGTACTGTTCTGTATCCACACATCAAGTTTGTTAAGTACTCTAAGCAAATATTCTCAACATTAAGATAACTAATGTAAATATCTTCAACACTCTATACACTAACAATATAATATTCCAATTTAAAGACAGGTAAGAAATATAATATGTCGTCTGCTGAAATAATGAAACCACTCAATTGCATTGTGCATTATATTGAGGTTTACATTACATAAGTATTGACGCAGATTAAGTTTCACTGGGCTACTTGCATGTGTTTCAAAACTATAATCTGATATCTGTCCTGACCTCCTGACTATTACATGTTGTTTTTATCCAGCCCAGTCGCCAGGAAAAAATGTTGGCATTGTACGTTTCAGCAATCCAAGGATACGTCGAATGTCGACGATTTTGCTTTCGGTCAGACGTAGCGAAAAGAGACACCGGCTGGTTGGGAGGGGAGGTGGATGGGTCCATCAAACACAAGGCTTTCATCCAGGAGACCGCTGTTCGTGTCCCGTGCGTCACGTTACAATCAGCTGTTCGTTTGTGTCCCGTGTTCACAACGTTCAGTGTCATTTTCACTGTACAAAGATAGTAGTTTTAAGCCCAGCCATGTAGTTTTTTCCTAAACCTAACTTTAGTGGTTTTATTGCATTATTATCAAAACACAAACCATCTTTTTTCTTACCTTAACCAAGGAGTCTTGTTGCTTAAGCCTAACCAATCATTTCACAACGTTAACCACGAGGCATTGCGTTTCTGCAAGCGTGATACAAGGCTGATATGAAACATATTTATGAAACGTATTTTTGGTTCAGAAACGTATCCGTGGTTTGCAGAAACGTCCAATGTCAACATTTTTTCTGTCGACTGGGCTTCTTTATCTCTGGGTCTATCAAATTAAACCCCACGCACAAAGATTCAGCTGTTTTGACCCCTTAAATACCGACTTTTGAGGCCATGAAGCCGCGCTCTGACTAACTCTGTGATAAAACCAGCTCACACTCGTCACCACTAGATATGATTGTGCTCTTGTCATGTTGTAAAAGATTTAGTGGTGAATATCTGAATCTTGATCTCTGAGTAGAGCAACAACACAGGGGTGCCTGAATGGAGGCTGAACAATGCGGCATTGTGGAGGCAGCGACAGGCCTCATTAGCTGCACCACATCCTGGTTATCTGATCTCCATGCACAGCCTGACTTGTACCAACGCTTGTAACTTATGACTCACCTCGTGGATCAAAGGCACCAGTTGTCAAACTACCTGGCGGAGCCACATTTCCTGACAAAATGACACCAAGGATGTGCTAACATGTGAAACTGGAGACCTTCATTAGATATAGGAGCTTTTTCTGGTCAGTGTTAGTCAGCACTGACTCTCCGTGGGTGATGAGATCTGTTTTTAAGATAAAACCAGAGACGTCCAGTCATAGCGTGATAATGTGAGACAGACAAAAGGTGCTTTGATATGGTTATTATTATCACTTTTTATATCTAACCAGGCTTCTCCTTTGCATTTAGTAGTTTATTTTCCCCTTCTGACAAATCCTACATATACTCTTTGCACAGTTTACATACTATACTCTTAGCTTAGTTGTTTGCTCTCTTGTTTTTATTGTCATAACCTTCCTCAGCTCAATGAGGACAATAGCTTCATCTTCAGTATCTTGAACTTGAAATTGAGGTGTCTGTTGGCATTATGGCGACCTATAATAATCCAGGCTGTTCTCGTAGCTATACCTATGAAAAGTAATGCACTGTAATTTGAAAAAATATCCCACGAAATCAATTCGCATGTAATCCATGTAATCACGAGTCAAGTATAAAGAGTGAAAAGTGCAGCATAGGGAGGAAGTCGGGCTCGATGGGTGGGTCTAAAAATACCAGTCTTTCTCCCAAGTGTTCTTACCTCGTGTGAAACCATAAGTCAACGTTGATTTATTTATCACGTGGCGACTGTGGCTCAGAGGTACAGCAGGTCGTCCACCAATCGGAAGGTCAGTGGTTTGATCCCCGGCTCCTCCGGTCACATGTTTAAGTGTCCTTTAGGAAGATACTTAACCCCAGAATTGCTCCCAAATGCTGTGCCATCGCTGTGTGAATGAGTATTTAGATTAGATCCTGATGGGCAGGTTGGCACCTTGCATGGCAGCCGCTGCCATCAGTGTATGAATGTGTGTGTGAATGGGCGAATGCTGACGTGTAGTATAAAGCGCTTTTTAAAGCGAGTTTGAGTTGACTAGAAAAGTCTATTTACATAACTTCCATAATTAAGTAACTATAGATATTTTAACCCAAACCACAATCTTTTCCTAAACCTAACTTACGAAGTAGTTTTGTTGCCTAAACCTAACCAAGTTGTTTCCTGTGAAAACGGGAGTTTATTTTGAATAGACTGTATGCATGTACCGAGCTGGAATTGACATGTGCTGCTGGAAATTTGTAGGAAAAGGCACGAAAAATGAGGAATAACTTTGATATCATACGAACGTTGAATGAAAGGATACGTTGAATCATCCCTCTGCCAGAATATTGGTGGCCACATTTGGCTCTTATTATATTTTCAAAATTTAAACTGACATTAACTTGGGGCAACGGAAACACAATATCGACATATTATCACCTTATAAAGTGGTAAACTTGTTAGCAAACTGTTACTCGTCAACTTTAAAATTGATTTAAAAGAAAATAGACTATTTTGAATCCCTCCATTGTCTTGCAATTGCCTTTAGAATAGTTTATTGATTTCCTATACGGGATTAAATGGATTACTCCAAACCTTCACTGCACGTCAAGTATTGTAATTTAAAAGGTGATTTAGAGTGCCTCCTGTACCAGTCTGCCAACAGAAAGCTGCCTCCAATCTCCATCAAGTTGTTTGCTTCATTTAGCTGACGGCGTGAATAGCACAATAGAGAGAGGCCTCTTCCCTCTGCTCATAGTCTTATTTTCATTTGTTAGATATGAAGTTAAAGAAATCATTTTCACCTCAGTTTAAAGTACTTTCATCTGCTTCGTCGTTCTTCGACGTGCTTTGTGTCTGAAGCAGAATCTTGTTCTGAAGAAAAGTTTCTCATGTCTCGAGGGGTTGGCGGAGGTTTTACAAGCAAAGGAGAATAATAGTGTACTTAAGGTCAAAAAAGTACAATATTTTCCTTAAAATGGATTGTCTATTGAAAGAACCTGTGCAAAACTCTGGCTTGGTTTTCCCCAAACTGTGTTACACAAGATTGAACAATTAAAGACGTTCCTATAAAGAGAACCACCTCAGGCAGAGAAACAAGTGGGGAAAAAGTCAAGGACATATCACAGTCTTCATGACAAGAATTTTATTTTCTTTTTTTTTTTTTTATTACATTTTGCATTAAATTAAAGAGTTTTTTTCTTTACAACATACATTAAGCTGTGAATCAGATGTTAAGGAAGTGGAGAGAGTAGGGCAAAAAACTTTGTGACGTCACAATATCTTACAAGCTTACAAAGTTCAAAAGGTTGAGAAGTTGAGAAGAGAGTCGATTTGCATCTAATAGCGGTGTATTATAACAAGGGTGAAAGACAAAAAAGGCACACACCAAAGAACCTCACTGTCCACAGCAGCCTTCACAGTCGAACCCAGTCCAGTCTTTAAAAATGTTCAAACCCCACCGACATCAAACGTTCGATGTTACAGAATCTGAAATGCACCCGCGGCTAAATTTACTCGTCTACACGGGATGTGGACATTCGACCTTCTGACCTCGACAGATTTTCTTGTTCACATTCTGTGTGGACGCGGCAGTTCTCCCTAGGTCAGAGACACCACAACTGAACATTTCAAGACAAGACATGTTTAGTCGTAGATCAGCATTATTCCAGGCCAGGGAGGATTGCTGGGTCATGCACTCCTCAATACGCTGGAGGGGGGTAAATAGGGCCTTGTAGTGCCCAGTAACCAGTCTACAATGCAGTGGTATTCTGGAGTAAACACACCCCTTCACACTAATCTTGGGCCATTTGCACTTTGAAGATCTTTAAGTAATCACTGGGAGAACTGTCTCAACTGACCCCAGACCGTGCTCCTAAAGGGGCTTTGACTTAATCTGTTGCCCACGATGACCCCGTCATTTGCAACCAAACCCTGCGAGCGTCTATGTACACACACGTTAGTCAGGTCACAGATCCTACACGTTCCTTCTCGCGTTAGCTGTGGATTGAGACATAGTTGGCTTTCCTCCATTGAGAAACAGAAAAATTGCTTGATATCAAGAAAACTTTTACCTATCTACACATACAACACTAAGGGAGTGCTCCGTTGATTTAAATGTTCGGGGGGTGATCAATAAAAATCCTCAAGTAAAAAGGAAGTGAAAGCAGAAAAAAAGGTCGGATTAATCGAACTCTCAGCCGTTCATAAGGCTTTGATGAGGAGAGTTAGTGAAGCAAAATAAAAATAAAAACAGTTTTCTCTTACAAAAAGGGGGTTAAATAAGGTACATTTTTTTAATATTGTTGTTTTAAAATGTCAACTTTCTTCACAGGAACCAGCCTGTTTATGCAACTGCCTAACAACCGAGTGTTACGACGCACACAAGAAGCCTAGAACTGTGTTAGTACGCTGGGTGCTTATGTGTATCTCACACTGTGCTGGTGTTGCATTATTATTGCAGTGCAGCAGAAAGATACCCATACACTGGCCTTCTCAAGTAACAAATGTTAATCGTTCAGTTAGTCAGTCAATCGACCGTCACTCCAAACCAACAGACAGCAAAAAAAAAAGTCAAAACAAAATACCAGGACTTTTTAAAGTTGTATAAAATATAAAATCAAAAACACTCACAACGTCTTCATCGACACTGCCAGAACAACATAAAGGGTTGCTTTAAGCGCATTAATGGCACAATCAGAAATGAACCACAAAGATGAACGTGTGTGTGTGTGTGTGTGCATGTGTGTGTGTTTGTGTGTGCATGTGTGTGTATGTGAGAGAGAAAGAGTTAAAAGAAGAATCCTCCTTCCTCTCTTCCCTCTGGACTGTAAGTGTTTCATGTCTAGGGACCAGAATTACAACAATAACACCTACATTCTTTAATTGCATTTTTATCAAACCAGGGAAATATCATGACGTAAGAAAAAAAAAAAATTAAAATACTACAAGGAGACAAAGTTAACAGCTATTAAAGAAAACATTGTCACTACTTTTTAGGGGTGTAAGGCACAAATTTACATGTGGAAACAGAAGCAGGCAATACAGATGGTTTTGTAGTTTTCCTTTTTACCCGCTCGTCTGCGCCGCCGCCGCCGCCAGAAACGATGATGCGTTCCCGGACGGAGGCAACGCTCCGTTTGCCTGCAGCGTCACTTCTTTTTGTGTGTGTGTGTGTGTGTATGCAGATTCCCGTACTGTTGCTGCTTCTCTTATGTTTTCATCATGCAACAGTGAGCTTTGATGGCACCGGTAAGCCAGCAACCAATCAGGACAAATGTTACTGACTCACACAAAACCACAGTGCTGATTGGAGGGGGGAGGATGGGGGAGAGGGAGAGGGGAGGGATGCTCATTGGAGGAGTGAAAGGGTGAGATTCAGGAAGTCTTTTTTATGATTGGTCTAAAACAATGGAAATTCTGGTCCATGAAGGTAAAAGTCCCTGTCTGGCACAGTTTAAATAAATATCTCCTCGTCTTCATCACAGAGGTCACATATATGTCAAGCTGCAGGTCCCACTGAGCACACAGTAAGACCTAGTGGACCTTTAGTCATCAAGAAAAGTTCTACGGGCTCCAGTTTAATGACTTTAAATACTTTTTTTTTCTCACACTTGATTAATTAATATTAAAAGATCTCTTCTCTGTCCTCCCTCTCTCTCCGAGCCTAGAAAGTCAGTCTTTTTTTTTTTTCAAAAGCACTTAATAAAAATAAATACAACAAGCTATTAGTATTAACAGTCATGTGTTATTCAGTAACCAGTACAGTAGAAGATTCCTCTGGCCCCTGGCTTTCAGTCAAACGCAGGCAGGATGTGATTGCTGTAACACTGAGAGGCTTTTTCACAGTTTCTGACAGAACTCAGAAAAGCCGTCTGTCCCTTCAGTCCGAGCTCAGTCTCTCCGAGTGCTCGCTCGCTCAGATACCTCAGTCCTTGAGGTACTGTACAACGATTATTCTCCAAACCCCCCCGTGCTGTCTTCTTGTGTGCTTTTTTTACCAGCGTGATAAAGTATCAAGTCAAGTCCCGGCGGCCAAAGACACCACAAACAAGAGAGCCACCGTCTTGGATGCTACAGGGCGCCGTTGGATGAAATATTCAGGACGAGCATTGTCTTCTTCTGTTTCAGTAGCACATGTTCCCATGTGTGTTTACAGAGGAACTGGGAGCCAGCCAGAGCGTGAGCTCGATGACGGCAACAAATGACGACAACCATTTGTATAATATTTACATATTTATATAAAAAGAAAGTGTTTTCTTAAAAAAAAAACTGTGTTGCACTGTACTGTACACCAAAAACAAACAAACAGAAAACACTAAAAGGAGATGCAAGTTGTACAGTATTCCCTGTTTTTTCTCTCTTTCAGAAAAAAAAAACCTTTCACTACTGTCCGTTCACATTGGACTGACTGGATAACTATCGGACTATGTGCAGGAGTCTTTGACTTTTGTCGAGAGTGAGACTACGGAGGGTTTGGGGGGGACATCAGGCTTGAGATATTTGATGCCCGTCCGAGGCAGTGACCCGTAGGAGCTCATTCCAGGCTGCCGTGACAGAGATATGCCCTGTGCTGTCATTTGTATGGAGTCCACCCTCTGAGGTGCAGGGGGCGGCGTCTCCACGCGGTTGAAGCTGTGATGTCTCGCCAAATGGGAGGAGTTAGATGAGTTGGTGTTGTGCTTCTTGAGGACGGAGGATCCGGAAGCTCCGGATGCCGATCCTTTCCGGAGCCCGTAGACTGACGAGTGGACCTCCAGGCGTTTGCCCATCTGTGGGACGGCTGGAGGAATAGTGAGAGAGGCCTCCCGTTGGGGCACACGTGGCGGCAGCATCCCGTCTGGATCCACCATGTTGAGGTTGTGACAGGGGCTCTTGACAGTCTTGTATTCCAGAGTGGCCCCCTGGTCGTCCATGACCCCGTGGCCCATGCCGTGGTCACTGTGGTGGGGCTGCTCCACGTACTCGTGCTGGTAAGACTGCTGGTGCTGCTGCAGGTGAGGCTGGAGCTGGTGCTGATGCTGCGGCAGAGGCAGGACCACCACGCTGGGGATGTGCCCCGGTGAGGCCCTCAGGGGCAGGTCTGTAGAGATAACAGGGGTGCCCATCGGTGGCATGTCCTTGGTGCAGGCGTTGATGAGGTTTTGGTTCCTCTCCCACTCGCGGCTGCCCCGGCTTGGCTTGCGACGCGGCTGCATGGGGGTGGATTCAGGCGTTGGCAGAGCAGCGAGGTCCAGGTGGTGCTGGTCTGCTTTTATCAGCATCTTCCCATTCGGTGTCAGTCTCCCGTTGTGCATCAAAGGGGTGAGGATCGCCTCAGGGCGGCCGTCTTTGGCCTGCGTCTCGAACAGGCCGGTCAGCTTAGTCACACTGTTCATGGAGCCCCGGCGGGAGTGGAGGTGGTGGCTGTCCTTTTCCTTGCGGCCTGTCAGGTCTATGTCTCGCCGCCGGTGGTCACAGACACAGTAGACAATGATGCCAGAGAAGATGGCGCCCATGGCAAAAGCTAGGATGACAGCGATGGCCAACAAGGTCACGGGAACCAGCTGGTCACGACCCTTCTGGTAGCTCTCACGGATCACACCTGCAGAGAGACGTGGAGATGACATTCAGACTAAAAGAAGGAGAGATCATAGCTGCTGCTGCTGCTGTGTGTTGTGGGAACTTGTTTCTAAAAAAAAAAAATAGAGCTGTTGGGAAAGACGCTTATTATTAGACTAACCAAAAAATAGAAAACAATATTGAATTACTGGGTGAAAAGATTAGAGGTTTAAATTATTTCATGAAAAACATTCAAATGAAGCTGGCTTTATCCCATCACGGGGAACACCTTTTCAAAACGGGCACAAATGGTAGCTCCAAGTAGCAACATTCAATATTTCCCGAAAATCCAATTTTAGACTGAAAATGTGTTTTGGTGGGGTGATTATGATTCACATTTTAAATCCTCGATAAAACCCTCCGCTGAAATGAAAAAAGATATGAGCGCAGATAAAGGAGCCTGAAATACCCAAACCCCTTTCTTCTCATAGATGCAAATGGGCGACTTTTCATAAATCTTGGATCCAATCTCATGAATCACAGAGAATACATTAAAAAGCTTCTGATTAGGCGTTAAATCCAATGAGCTGTGTCATCAGTGTCTTATGAAAGCACCACTTTCAAAGAAGCGCTGCGATACGGCCAAATAAAAGATAATTCAATAAAAGCAGCTATGGAAGTATTACAGCGGTGGGAGAGTGGGAGCAGCAGGTTGTGTGTAATAAAACGGGGTCAACAACAATCTGCACACACATGCACCTCCCACACACACATACACACACACACACACATTCACACACGCTCACAGAGGATAACCTCCAGCCTGTTGATGAATGTAGACATCTAATGCAGCACTCTGTTCCTTGGGTTAAACACACCAGTCCACAGCAGAGAGATTTATAACGCGTTCACACATGACCTGTGGCCAACACAGATCAGTTACCACAGACAGAGGATTAGGCAGGTGGGCTCTATCACGTAAAAAGCTCCCACAGTGCACCGCTGCTCTTGATAACGTGACTCGGTTACACGTGTGTGCTCATATCACAGTATATATTATTCACTGTACAGCACATACATGTGGACGGATTTGTGAAATTCTCAGGTCATAACAAAGCTGCAAAGCTGTGAAATGCAGAACCAGATGGAAGCTTTCAGTCCCTCTGGATGATACAACTAAAGACAATAACCTGATATTCATACGTATGAATGGGATTCAACTTCACATAATCCATTTAGCTATTGTGTGTGGAGGTGTATTTATGTTCTAAAATAAACACTACGTGGGTGATAGGATTTGTATAACAGCTTTTGGAAATCATCTAATTTACATAAAGGTGGCAAGAGTGGAAGGAAATAGCTGGCTATCATTTCTTATTTCACTTCTTACGGAATGATTTTATTGACTTGCATTCATGAAATACTGTTTTTACGACTCTACCTTGTTTATGTCTGATTTGCTCAACGGAAAAGTCAGCTTTAAAAGTGAAATGTATTTTGAAAAGTGACCTACTGTAGTGCATAGAAAAATAATATTACAGATATGCAAGTACTGTACGCTGCTACCCAATCTCCCGGGAAGGCGTATAAATAGCACGACATAGCGAGGACATTCCGCCTGTCGCAAGGACGCATTTTAGGCTTGTCACGTGTCATTTGTACACCACGCAACAAAACTACGGTAACGTCCGTGGTTACATTTATGCAACAAAACCACTTAGGTTTATGAAAAACATCATGGTTGGGCTTTAAATAAGTATGTCAATACTTAAGTATATACTAGTAGTAAAGTACGGAAAACAACGTAACATAAGTATGCCAAACACTTCACAAACGTCACTAAAAAACAGGTCGCCAACACCACTAATGTAACTAAAAAAACACTTTTTATTCTGTCACTAGTTCTATTTACGCAGATGCATTTACATCGCAGTCAGTACAGACTACATGGCGTACAAATTACACGCCGAAAGCAAGACCGCCATTCTTATTGCACGCTAAAAGCCTTGCATATTATCGTTCATTATCATTCATACACCTCTTCGTGAGAACGGGCTGACACAACAGCTACATGAACATGGATATTCAATGTGTTTGGTTTGTTTGCCTACAGGAAATTGGCAAAAACAAATAGATAATAAAATATCTTAGTATGACAACACTTGTCATTGTTAACAAGCAGATCGTAATTGGCAATTTTTCTTTCTTTTTGCATTTTTTCTGTTTTCATGAATCAATTCACTTTTTTTAGCAGATAATCATGTAAGTGTTTCAATTTGCTCTGTAATTTTCCAAAAGAAGAGACCACAAATGAGGCGTTAGTTGCAATAATTCAGTAAAAATCCTGAAGGAGCGGGCTAATCGCGTTTAGGCTTTTCAGCTCGTCTGTGTCACCGAGGACGCACTCAGAGAATATCTTCTTTCTGTGTCTCTTCAGCGAGACATAACACAGACACAGAGACAACATGGTAATCTGTTCTCATGGAACCGAAATCCAGACTCTCTTAAACCAACATCCATAATCCTCGCTCGCTGCAGTCATACTTCATTAGTCCAAAGACACGACTTAAATCACGTGTTTCCTAGCTGAAATAAAGCACTGAGCAATGTCGGAGTCTCTGCTTGGACTTTAAAGCTCAACCGGGATGAAAGAGCAGTTACTTTTGCACAGATCGTTCCTCATTTATTGTTAAAACAGATCTTCACTTGTCTCTTTAATAGAGTGCTGACAACACGCAGCTCAGCTGTAACTCATTTAGTTTTAAACAAAAGGCTTACAAAAAAAGTCTTTTCTGGTCAAAATGGTTTCTTATCGGGGGACGTGCCCCGCTGTGTAGATAGTGTGAGAAGTGATGAGTGCTATCTGCAGCGAAGCATTAACGGCTGACATGTGTTATGCTGTGGACTCGTGTGACCAAACGGCCAACCTGTCTGGTGAAACATCTGCTTCCCATCCCGTACAGTAACTTCTGAGAACCAAAGAGATACTTTTCCTCGCCGCTATCGTTCAAGTTGTCCTCGCTTAGATCTTTTTTTTCCCTCACTTTCTGCTACTTCTCTCCTTCACAGAAACAATGCATCACTTTTGTGACTTTGTTCTTGTTTCGTTCACACTGTTCTGCTTCCATATGGTGAGTGCTCTTCTCAGTGGAAACAGGGAAAGACTAATTATAACCTCGTGGTCTTTGTGAGCTATCATCCTTTGGCAGGAACAACAATGGTGACGGGTGGCGTTTAAGAGCTGCTGGGTTAAGCGCTTCTGCGAACAAAGAAGAAAAGGAATACGGCCTCACTTGAGGTGAGGAGCCTGGAAAATCTCCAATAAACCATTTACGTAAGAAAATGAAAGTGAGAGCATAAACAAATACTTTGGCAAATCTCTCTTTTTTCCATAATCCTTGTTAAATGTAAATACATTCATCCATCTCCGTCCACGGTGCTTACATGCCGAAAGAGCGAGTCAAAACTGTTATGAATTTTCATGACAGTGGATTTATCGCCGCAAAAGGTTAACCTCCGTCGACCGGGGATTTGGATTTCACATTGAATAACAAAGACGGAGGGGAGCAGAGCCAAACGGGTGTCCATTCTGGTGAAGGAGGCGAACTGTGGAGCTAGATCTTTGTCTCCTATTCCGGGTGTGGGAGCCGAGGTTAAAGCCCTATTTAACCTGCACTGCATGGTCCTTCCTGTTTAAAAAAAATCCTTTCATTCTTTTTCTCACTTTTCTCCACCTTCCATCCATCACTCATGTCGCTCACACACACTTCCGGAGGGTACTTAGCCCAAGGCGTTTGGGTAAAAACACAAAAGAAAGAAAAAGAAGGAAACTTATCTTTCATGTGAGGAATTGTTTCTCATCCTAACATCAAAGAGAATGTAAGTAGCCACGGAGGACGCGGGAGCCGTCTCTGTCGAATCACAGGACTTGAGGGTTTTGAATCATGCTACGCCGCCTCATTTATCGAGGCCCGTTTGTGATCTCTGCAAAACTTTTCAAAACTTTCGCAACGTGACCTTGAAAAGTATCAAAGTGTTGCTAAAACCCACGGATTTTCCTGCTTCCGTCTCGTCTTGTTGAGGTTCTGACTGTACAGTGACTTATAATCGGCTGGTTTCAACTCTTGCCTTCGCCCCCAGAATGCAACGCGAGGCATCGTGCAGTTCGACACTTCCCTCAGCGGTTGAATTGATTTGAATTTCACACCGCCTCGGGCCTCAACATTCAGATATTAAACACATATCTCTCAGATACTCAGATATTTCTCGCTGTCAAAACAGCCTGGGTCGGCAACACTTCCTTGTGAATCAGAAACATTGTAATCTGCTGTGACTGGAACCCGTGAATGTTCTCTCTCAGTCTGTCTGACACACATAGACACCCCTTACACTCGTCTTAATCTCTTCAGAAGCACCAACTGACTCGAGCCCACAGGGCACGTCTTTGTGCTGGTGTTGGGGAAACTTCAAAGGTAGTTAAACATCACAGAGAGGTTACGGAGAGGGCCCTAACCTCTGACTACAGGCCGCTACACAAAGACACTGTCTGCAGAATGATAAAAAATCGTAATCAGACTTAAATGCAGTCGCTGACGTGTCACTTGTTGAAAGGCAGAACAACGGACCTTGACAACTGCTGAAGTAGAAGAAAAGATGGAGAAGAAAAGATTTACTGCCTCGCATCTACTCTGCCTCCACTGCGGCGACAGCTTTAGCAACTTCTTATTTGCTTTCAGGGACTTGCTTGTTGTCATCTTTTAAAAGGGGACACTGCTCTTTAGATGATGGCAGCAATTCATTAAGTTCTACTTAATCCCCAGTTAGGATATTATCCCATTAAGTCTTGTGTATGTTTACGTTGGAGAGGCACTCGCATTAATGCTGTTATTCAATATTAAAGCGTTCATCAGACAATCGAGAGTCGGTGCACGGCATACTGATGAGCCAGTTAAGGTATAATTAAAGCCCTAATTATATCATTCTGCACCTCAGGTATTAACACCGATGTACTAACCTATCCACCTCCGTGCATACAAACTGTAGCATTTAATACTCAAAGGAAATCAACCTGAATTACACGTCCCTGGAACATTTATCATCAGCTGTTTGATGCATTAAATTGACACCGGCACTGTTTTTATTAATGGGTGATAGACTTGTTAAAAGGCACTGCCCAGCATGAATATCACAGCTAAAACAATTCATCCAATTATTTCTGAATTTCACCGCTTTCACATCAGGTTGACATATTGAAGGCAGCAGCTCCCTGACAGCACGGCTTTATCATAATTTATAACAAATGTGGATTTTTCTATGAGGAAAGACTGTAGTCTGTTTGTCTATAGAGTTAACGCCTGTTAATTACTGCTCAGTCTTGATGAGTATGTGATGTGTACTTTATCATGCTATAAAAATGTGTGGCAAGATCCTGACTTCCATGGATGCCTAAAGTGATATGTTTTATTATTCAACCAGTTATAAATGCAGCCATAGATAATCATTCATAAATGTTTCAGCATAAAACAGGCCCTGCGTCGTTCCCTCCAGAGAACAAAGACTCAGCTTGTATCTACTTGATGAGCGGCTCACTCGCGGACATCGTGAACGTGACCATTTAAATTCGGTTCAAAGCAGAATAATGACAGCTGAATGTGGGTTAGGCGAAGCTTCAAAAGCACAAAAGGATGAGCTGCCGTGATATGAGATTCATTCTCACATGGCCAAAAAAGACAAAGCAAAGCTTTTGTATGAACCAGTAATGGCAAGAGGTCTTACTGAAAAGCATAACCGAAACATTCAAATGAAGGAGTGAGCAGCAAATGTGTGTGGAAAACAAAAGCGGCCTGAGAGAACAATAAGCTAATCAGTGGAGGAAATTATGGCTTATAGCTTGACGTCAGTCGGGGAAGTGCGTAACGCCGGGAAAACATCCAGTCCAGTGTTTCTATTATGATTCACAATGAGCTGCGAATAATTCATCTGCCTCACAAAGGCCTATCACAATCTGTGTCAGTAAGACACAAAATCCTGCTGGTAATATACTAATGAAGGTGTTATAATGACAGTTGTAGGATTATTTGACTAAAACATTACATTGTTTTTTTTTTCTTTGCCACAGTGCAGTCATCCTGCCTTAAAGGGCCACCTCACCAACTTTGAACCTAAATCCTATCATCCCTTTTTTATAGGATTAACCTAAATCCTATCATTCTACTGCAAGGACATATGAAACTACTAACATTAAATTACCCAATGCGCTCGCCCTCATAGGCTCCTGGAAAACGTCACCAGCCAAATGCATCATCTGACAGTGAGCAGAGTTCATGTTAAACTAAAGTGGCTAATCTTGTCGGCTCACTTCCGAGGACGGGTAATTTGAAAGGAGTGAAGTCTCCATAATCAGACAACCAAGAAATCCTTCTCTTTTTTTTTTTTTGCTCACTACTGGTAGAAGAAATAAAGCTGAAAGGTAATCTGGATAGTTTTAGAGAAATGGCTACTTAAAGCTGAAGTAGGCGAAATTGGAGCAAATATGATTTTAAAAAGTTATTTTTATAAAACGGTTGCTATATTGTGACATTGGTACATGAAACAAGTCACCTGAAAAAGATCATGTGCCTCTGTGTCCTCCGGTGCTCCTAACGGCATCTGCAAGATTTCACAGACCGGAAGAAAACAAGCAGTAAGAGCTGATCTGAGGTCTGCCGTCCAGCTGCCGTCTATGAGAGCCGGCTGTCAATCACTCGCGAACTCCGACCAAACGATCAAACTAGGCAGCGCCGATCAAATTTGAATCAATATTATGTTACGTTAATGCTTATTTCTCGCCTCAAATCTTTTCGGAATCATCTTGTAGTGCACGGTTTAGCTGTAAAATGAGAAAGTTTGTGACGCTGCCGCCATTGTGAAATCTGGTGAAGGAACGCCAAGTTCCGGTCACATGACCGGACCACAGCCAATAGGAACGCTCTCTCTCTGAAAGGACCTGTGATTGGTCAAAGTCTCCCGTCACGGGCTAGATTTTCTAAAGCCTGAAAACAGAGCCATGAGGAGGAGCAGAAGTCTAGTTTTCTCTCTGAACACTTAAATTACAATATGCTGAAAGGTTATTATGGAATTTTTGCCCAATGATGCCAAAAATATACGGCCTACTGCCACTTTAGCACTCTCTTCTTGGTCCATTTGGCACTAGTTGTTTGTTCTGGTTTAGTTTGCAGAGCTAAAATGGGGATAGATCAGTGGTTAGACGGACCCTTCCAAATAGGGGTGTTGCGATATACCGGTATTAACGATAACTAGTGATATTTAAAAATGAAATATTGATATCATGCTAATAATACACATATGATAATATCGTGTAAATAATCCAGCGCCTCTTAAATCATTTTGTATATACAGTTATGTTACAAACTCTCTCGCCACCTCCATACGCTCGTATTTTGAGAGTAACTAATTTGCCAAAAAAGAGAGAAAACACAATAAACAAAGTTAAAGATGAATTTGACAGACAGCATTAGATTTTCTATAGATATCGCGATAATATTGTTATTGTTAATTCCTTTGGCCTCGATAATCGTGTAATTAAAATCTGATATTGTGACAGCCCTACTTCCAAACTACACTAGTTGACTTTTTTAGGTTTTTCAACATTACAGGCATAACTGTGTATGCAACAATTCTGCTCTTCTAGGGGCATGTAGTCATGCTGATGGAGGTTGAGTTCACTGTTTGCATCATGTTCATACTGTGCATTGTAAGCAAGTTTGAAACCAGAATGTGACTGTACAAAAAAAAAGCTATTTTCTCCACTGGTATTGGACGTATTTGACAGTTTTTCCCCTCCATAACTACAGCAAACATTCAGGATTGACATGGCATCCCCAATAACGATGGTGAAATGTTCCATCAACTGCCTTCCATAAAGTGAGGTGAAGTGAATTGCTGAAGCTATCAAGACTTTTTGGCATGAGAAAAAATAAATAACGCTGCATCCTTGTGTGAGCGGGGTCATCCTATCCCTCCATCATACCAGCCTCACCTTGGCACACAGGTGTCAGAGAGCTGCCTGCAGCTGAAAATAACCCTTGCAGAGCAGCTGTCAGAGCAGTAGTAGTCGGTATTACCATGAGGTCCATGAAGGTGATTCATATCTCTCAATAAACTACAGAAGCTCTCGTCTATCATGGCAAAGAAATATTATCAAAATGGAAAAAATATGCAGATCAAGTTTCTGTTCATCAAGATGTAAACACTGCATCATCTTCAGTCAGTTGACAACTGTGAATACTCCT
Source organism: Sebastes fasciatus (assembly GCF_043250625.1). Classification (NCBI taxonomy): domain Eukaryota; kingdom Metazoa; phylum Chordata; class Actinopteri; order Perciformes; family Sebastidae; genus Sebastes; species Sebastes fasciatus. Next base: position 7,207,297 of record NC_133800.1, read on the forward strand.
CCTGCGAGTCCTAATGAGTAGAAAACAACAGCCATGTCTCCCAATTTACATTTGTGTAATACTAATTTGCCTTTCCAATTAGGGTGAGAAACATAATTGCTACCTGGATTAAGTTCACAGGCAATGTTTTTTTTCTAGTGTAGGAAGTGCTACGTATTGTATACTGTATATATACCACATGCAAGTCATTGTTGGCTGTTCGGGGTGGATTATGGGCGTACTAAGTGCAGAGCCTCGACACCAGAGACCGCGGTTCACATCCTGAGTCCTTAGCAACAAAAGCACTGTGGTTAATGTTAGGCAAAGATGGTGGTTTTGGTTAAACATTCATAAAGTAAACACATCCTGTCTGGTATACTTCGAGTCACTGATGACTTTTTCAATATTTAACCACGACCCTTATCTTTCCCTTACCTTAACTGAGCACTTTGAGTGCCCTAAATTAACATTAAAGGAACGTTTAATCGTGCTTTTGTTGCTGTAAGCAGATATTGTAGGGGAACTATGAATTACCTTGGCTGACATGTTCAGTATCAACATTTCGTGATTTGCAAATTAACATTGAAAAAAATACCTGTGTTTCCTTCTCAATGTATTAGCAGGTAAAAAGTACATATATATATAATGTACATTTTTACATCATTTTTATGAGACACTGTTTCAGCTTAGATAAGTTGAGCTAGCTGGGTTAACATAAAATACAGAACGTAGACTGTTCAGGGTACAAATTGTGGCCCAGTATGAAAACAAATGACTGGGAGGGATAGAGAGAAACACTCTGTTCAGCTACGATATCTGGCTACATCTTATATCCTCTCTCATTCCCATCTCGTTGGTTCAATTCTGTCCTTCAGCCAGTCTTGTCTATACCTCCTATCTCTGTTCTCGCTCCCTCCTAACCTTCGCTGCTGCATTATTGTCCTGTTATGTTTAATAAATCTTTATCATGTGTGTTCCTCTTCTCTCCCCTCCCTCATTTCCCATGTCTCTAACCCCTGTTGTCTCTCTCCATCCCTCTTTTCTTCCACCTCTCTCCTCTCCTTCTACCCTGGATAGCTGCTGTAATGAACCCATAAATTGGAGCAACACAGCGGTGGCTACAGGTCGGGGCTGGGGGAGGGTGGATGTAAGGGGGGGAGGGAGGGGAGAGAGGGGGGGAGTTGAGCCTGACAGAGAGAGAGAGGTAGAAAGAGGAGAGAGAGCGAGACGTGGGGGGAGGGGGGGGGGGGGGGGGGGGAGCAGAGCAAGGATTCATTCCTGCAGACAGGGAAGAGATATGACTCCAGTTGGAGAAGAGACAGACTACAAGGGGAGAGACTGAGGAGGAGGAGGAGGAGGAGGAGGAGGTGCAGAGGTGGAGGAGGAGGAGGAGGAGGTGCAGAGGTGGAGGAGGAAGAGAGACAGAGAGAGGCGGGGGGGGGGGGGCGTTGGGGGAGGAGACTCCATAAATTGGTTTCAGGAATTAATTTGCACTAGGTAAGGTATAGCCTTGGAACATGCCATCCCAGTCAGATGAGAGGTCCTGTGGAAGGGAGACTGATCACAATGGCAGCAGATGGTGGAGAGTGGCAGGGCTGGGGCTTTCGGAGTGGGGGGAGGCAGGGTAAGCGATGGGAGGCAAGGGGAGAGGTGTATGGTAGGGTGACAGGGGTGGAGGAAAATATAACAGAGACAGATGAGGCCCAGACAGACAGACCGACAAACACCAAGCTCAAATGTACTGTGAAACACAAGCGGCCACCTGGCAACTGCGATGGTCCCACAGGAACGGCGGATAATGATGCTGTTGGGTGCTAAATATCATGAGTGTGTGAATACTCATCACTTTGCAGCATTTCTAATTACTATGGTGGTGTCGGGCTAATACATATTGGCAGCACTGTAATATTCATTAGCAGATAAGATTCCACCATGTCTCAACTGCAAATGAAAAAGTTGGGGAGTAATTGTAATTTCTTTTAAATCGCAAACAAGCTTGCAAACGACTTTGGATATGAGCTAATACATTTTCACTCAAGCATAAACTTTTTTTTTTTTTTACTTAATTTGAGAGATAGATACTATGGTTAAATGTTTATCCCTTATTTCTTCAGTAAAATGTGCCGCATGGATTTATCTCCGTGGCATTAAAATGCAGGAAAAAGAAGTGAGTCATTTACTTAGTTTCCATCTCCATAATTATTTCTCATATATTGATTCCAATTTCACTTTCCCACACGCAGTTTGCTAAGTTTTCACAGTACAGTTGACACCTGAAGCCAGTAATACTGAGGGCGACAGGAAGGAAGAGGAGGCAGGATGGGTGGAGCGGGAAATGAATACCGTTGACTGTGGTGCTCAATTTGCCATGCTGAAAAGCATTAAGCTGCATGGAGGCAAAACTGTGCTTAATACCATCAAAGCAATCAAAGGCAGGAAAAAGGCAAATATATAAATAGCAAAAAAGAAAAACAGTCTCAGACCAAGCCATGCAAAATATCAAGAACTGCTCACAAGAAACCAACACAAGAAAATCAAACAAATCTCATCAGAGCTGACTCGTATATAGAAAAGGGAAAAGAAAAGAGTTGAGCTGAAATTGAAATATAACTGATAAATACTGAAACAAAGCTGCAAAGGTGTCTTATAAAAATCATAATAATAATGATCGTACAGAAAAAACAGCAGGAAGCATTGTTTTGAAATGTGAAGCCCTGTTGCAGTTACCTGAGCTTGGTTACCCCCCCCCCCCGAAATACTGAACTTTTATGATTGCAAGACAGCTTTTAGCTTTTGTTATGGATGATTCTCAGTATAGCATTCCTCACCATTACTTGTGAGACTTGAGTAATATTACACCTGCTCAGGTAAAGGCAACAAGGGGAGCGGCAGCATGTTGTGATTCTGGCTGTATATAGGCATGCTGTCTGAAGTCTCTGCCACCATTGTGCTTGGATCTACCCACCGGTGCCTCACCGCTTCCAGCTGACATTCACCGCACTCACCGCCTCTGTTTACTCTATAGACGGGTGATACCGGAGTATGTGCTGTGTTACATCTGGTCTCATGGGAAGGAGTGTAAATAGTACGATATCACACGGACATTCTGCCTGTCATGAGGACGCATTTTAGCCTTTAGCCAGTTAGGTTTAGGCAACAAAATCACTTAGTTAGGTTTATGAAAAACGTCATGGTTGAGCTTAAAATAAATGCGTAAACTAAGTAAAATACATATGGAAACTGAACCACCTTATTTTAGTGTTTGTATTTATAAGAAACGGTATGTTTTTAGCGAGCCCCGTTTTGTGCATCTCATGTATTTACATTACATTCGAGTCACATCACTATGCATCTGATTGTACAGAAATATATACCTGTCCATCTTACCTGTCAACACTTTTCTGAAGGTATTTCCAAGTGATGTCAAATGACCCCTTATTTTTCAGAAAAATTGGATTGCTTGGCGCTGTGACTCGAATGTAATGTTGAGGCACAAACTGAGGCTAGTTTTTAGCATGTAAGACACATTGCGGCACATTCATCTTTATAGCAACTTCATTGACAAAAGTCTTAGCTCATTAGCTGCTGTGTTTTTCTCTCTGTGTGTCTCTTTCTTTATATACAGCGCGTCTATAGAAAGTCCCTACTGTGAATGAATCACCATTATTAACAATCAATATCTCCTCAAGGCCACGGCGACGCTGCCTCTAATAGCATGAACTATGTAATGTAGCAGGGACATGTTGCATGTTGTTTGATCTGTAATAGGTCTACTTGCTTTATTAAGGGACAGAACACGGATCACCAGCACTGCTGTGACCTCTTTTTTTTTTTTACTTCCTCCCTCCTATGTGTGTCGTCCTACTCGTCTCCTTCCCTTCCCTCCTTTTCTCTCTCCGTCTCATTTATCCAGAGAACTGTCCTTGAGGCGGTACAGCATTAGGCGGGTTGTTAACACAGGAGAAAAGGGCGTTCAATGTCATGTCACTGTGTCGCAAAGCATGACAGAGCCGGCGCCTGGGCCACCTTCTCCAGGAAATAAATACATCGCCATTTTCCTTTTCAGAGTGTAATGGTCTGGATATTACATCTCCTGCGGGACATTACGGTCCATGGATAATAAATCCATCCTGCGGAGTGTGCGTACGAGTGTTTGTGCGCGCGCACGTGTGCCTTAATGAGCGCAGAATGTGTGTGTGTCTGCATATGCATGCGACGGCTGCGTAGGTGTGTTTGAGTGTACGTTTCTGTGGGGGGTTTACGTGCACAGCGTGAGGCAATTTGTCCCCCAGAGAGAAAGTGATCCACTATCTCTACACCTCGTCAGCTGGAAGCAGCCAGGCGGCCGTAAATCTCAATTACAAGAAACCCTCCCTTCCCCCTCCCCTCCCTTGCCACAGGTGACAATGGACCAAATCGACTGCTCACTGTTGTGTTCCAAGGCTTACCAGTGGCTTCGGGCTGAGTCTGAGAGGGCACGGCTACGTAGGGGTCCTCCCCTTTGTCTGAGCTCATTGGGGGGTCCTTCCGCTCCACCATGCGGCCCCGCCCCAGGGGGCCCTCGGCGGCCTCGGGTAGGGCCGAGGTGGGGAGTGAGAGGGTGTGGTGATGGTGGCGGTGATGGTGGCCTGCCGGACACAACACAGGTTAACCGTCGCTCGAGGGGACAGGCTTCAGTGCATGTGAGCACAGGCCAGCAGGGGTGCAAACACACACAAACACACACACACACACACACACACACACACACACACACACACATAGACATCTATTCCTCCTTTGAAGCATACACACAGATACACGTCACACACACACATAATGACAGCTCCTGGGCTGTGTGAGGCAACAGAGTATTTCTCCCTGGTGACCCTGGGCAACTCATTAGCAAATGTGTGTGCGTGTGTTTCTCAGGATAGACGTGCCCTCTCTTTTTTTTCTGCCTCTCTCGCTCTCTCCCCTCCTGTTCTGACTGACATGTCAAAGCTCCGTTGGGCCTGTCAGAGCAGAGCAGAGCAGAGTACAATCGCGCTGCTCCACGATCACCATAGGGTGCCTACCTTTGATATGAAGGACAAGAGACAAAGTTTCTTTCCATGACTCCTGTTGAGAAGTCTGCCTGTAACTTTTCTTCAACTGCGGAGCTGCTTCTAACTCAGCTCGTGATCTTCCCCGCTCTCTGTCTTGAGCTTTCCGTTACTTTGATGCTAACTTTTCCAGCAATTTTGTAGCAATGTTCAATTTGTTTTCATGTACACCGATAACTTTAAGTCATGAAGTTTGTTTTTTGAAGCTGAAACAAATAGTCGATTGAAAGAAACTTAAACGGCAACTACTTTGATAATTTATCGATCATTTTAGTCATTTTTTCAGGTTTAAATACCAAATATTCTCTGGTTTCGGCTTCTCAACTGTTAAGATTTGCTGCTTTTTTCCTCGTCTCATGTGACATTTAACTGAAGATCTTACACCTTGGGCTCTGGGAAAATGTGCTTGTGAAATTTTTTGATTTTTGTGACATTTTATAGACTAAAATGATTCATTGAGAACAAAATTGACAGATTTATCACCAATGAAAATAATTGTAATCCTAAATATGTTTCTTCTGTCCTCCTCTCTCATCCCTCCTTTCCTTTTCTTTGTTGTCTCCTTCCTCATATTTCCCATTTACTCCCACTTTTCTTTTGTTTTAAACCAAAGCTCTCCCAAGCGTTTCATATCCGCACGGCTGCTAATCTTTATTTAGCAAGGCCCCTCAGCAACATGGCTAGATCAATCACCAGAAAGATGTCATTAAGAGTTAATGAATTTTCTCTGATTTGACTCCTCTTTGTAATTAAATTCCTTAATGGCTAAATGAACTAGTGGCCAACGGTTGAAGAGGGTACCATAACACAGCCAGGAAGTTACACTGATGATGAGACTATAACAAGAACGGCACACACAGGATGTCTCTCTGTGGAAATGTGAGTGCTCTAACACCTTAACGTGACAATTGCAGCAAAGTACTCTTTCATCTGTGGATGATGGATCACACCGATCTCCTCCCCGTCTATCACTGCACGCCTCTCAAACAATGTGTGCTTTCCTGCATCCGCCTGTCTCCCTTTTTTTTTTTTTTAAATCATTTCCTTTCATAAGCAGAGTTTGTGCATAAGCTTTGTCTGTTTATTTTTGAACCATGCTAATCACATTACCATCCCACATGCTAACACTTAAGCCACCCTACACAATTCTGCACAAGCTACATACTGTATTTAAACATAATGTATTTAAGCTGCAAAAAAAAAATCCACCCCTAGATGAAGAGTGACAACACTTTTATAAACAGCCTCCGTCTCCACGGAGGAGGTGACAGCAATGTGTGTGTGTTTGCAGATGTGCGAGTGCCTTTTCAATATGTGTTTATGCCCGTATTTGAAGAGGGGAGGAGCATTTTCAGGGGACTAACGTCGGCGCTGCTGGTAGACGACGCACCAACAGACACCCACACAACACCACCCAGAGCCTCCTCCTCCTCTGTGTGGCGTGGCAATCATTAAAATGATTTATTTAACTATTGGCCCAAGGCTGAGAGATTAGTGTGACAGGCCTATTTTATAATTCATTCCCCCACCGCCAGGGGAAGTGCAATTCAGGCAGATGACACACATAGATAGATAGAGAGAGAGAGAGAGAGAGAGAGAGAGCCTCAGAGCTCCTCCACGGATCAGGGTGGAAAAAAAGCCCTAAACTGCCGACGGATGCACATCCCTCTCTTTCTACAGATTAAAAGAGAGGCGAGGGTGTCTAGTCTGGAGTAGAGGAGAGGAGAATGAAGAGGGGGCATTTATTTATCTTCAAATCCATATCAACCACCGACAGATAGACGGAGGGGCTTTGGTAATGGCTGAGACTTTGTTTGGGGGGGTTGTAAACTGGGTGTTGTCTGTGTGTGTGTATGTGTGTATGTGCCTGGAAACACACAGCCAAGCCTGTGGGAGCATATTCAGCACTATAGGGGCGCACAGCAACACAGATGCCTTTTTTTCTGACCCTGGATCTCCAAAAGGGGGAGAAGCACAGTGGGGGTAGAGCCACAGGGGGGTGAGAGAGAGAGAGCTGGGCTTTCTGGAACGACTTTAAAATATCTATTCTTGTCATTCTGTATGGATCTGACTGTTTTGATCTGTCAGCTGCGAGGTATAGGTGTGTGAGAGAGAGAGAGAGAGAGAGAGAGATTCACTGAAAACCAAACCAACGCGCTCTCCTATTAGATAGAAATAAGGTGGATGTGATAGATAAGACTGACTTTGCTGCAGGCTAATCACATCTGTTCATCATTCTTTAAAAAGGCCTGAGTGATGAAAATGTTATCAGTGCGATGGTGATATTGCGGCTGTGTGTGATTAGGAGAGTATTTGCAGAGAAAGGGACGGCACTAATGTGTGTGCATGTTTACATTAGCCTTTTTGAGCAGAGAGTCCGTGCCAACTGCACATGCTTGGTGGCAGTTGGCAGAAACATATCTGATCTCTCTCCCGACTCTAAACAGGCGAGTTTAATCTCTCTCTCCCTCTGTTCACACATGTCCTGCTTTATGTGCACACTGAGGCATTTCTTCACCATCAAGGCCTCAAACCACCAACAACCAGATCCATCCAATTAGCGAAAGCAAAGGTCAGGGCTAATCGATGCTACTGCACAGGGGATAAAGAGGAATGGGCAGTTGAAACAAGGAGGGAGAGGAGGTCTAATAGAGGGTTTTTAATTCTACATTTCTGATTTCTAATCCTACGTCCTTTATTCTAAACACCAAAAAGGGGGCTGGATGAGGGGAAACACTATAAGAAGTAAAATTGACCGACCGTGCTTCAATGTTTCATTACCTTCGTAACTGGAGGGAATGTCTATCAAAAAGAAGGAACGAAATGAATTCAGTTAAAGGCATGAGTCATTAATAACCCGTCTTTACACGTGTGGGAGGAGTTTTCATTTCCCTGAGAGGGGATGATTGATTGACTAGATGAAGAGGTGTGGCTGAAGTTGAAGAGTCAGGGGACATGAAATGCAGCTCCTGTCTTTTATCTGATTGCTTCTACAGTAGATGTGGAATACTTACCGTTCAGCGCCACAAAGGTGTCTGGAAGAAGAAGAAAAAGAAATGAGGGGAAACGTGTTATTGCTCGCAGTAAAGAGAGCTTATGCTTTAAACATGATCAAAAGCCATGACTTTTAAAGTAATTCAGAATCGACCGGCTGCTCGATATTCTCCTAACTTTAAATCAGAGGTGATCTATAGCGTCTACAGCTAATGAAGGTTCAACGCCATGGCTTCCCTTGACTAAACATACTGATGAAATTGAAGGGAAAATGCACCGCATTCATTTACTCCGAGTAAACAGTCGGAATTGAGATGAAATGGACTAAGATGAGTGAGTTGAGGTCAAATTGTTTTGAAGTTTCTCTTGCAAACTGAGCAGCTCAGTATAATATCAACAGAGTAGCACATCTGACGAGTCCAAACAGTTATTCTGGACATGAAAAGATCAGATATACATTGTAGAGTGAAAGAGGCCTTTCAAGGCTTGTTCTGTGTGTCAAACTGAGCCCTGCGACGGCTCACAAGTCAAATCCCGTCCCCTGTGTGTCGCTGAATGTTTGTGTTGTCTTTTCGTAGCGAATTGCAAAAAAGGAATCCTGTCTTTGCCCAAGTGGACACAACACTCTATTGACCGGGGGACCAGAGAAACAGCGGGGGGAGGACAGAAGAGGATGAGAGCCGAAAGGGACAGATGGATGGAAGAGGCTGAAAGAGAGGATTGTGAGGGCGGAACAGACGGGGGAGAAAAAGGTGACAGCAGCGAAGAAGGAAAACGCAGGGCTGAGAGAAGAGGGAGACTGAGTTAACAGAGAAGAGAGGAATGGTGGTGGTGGTGATGGTGGAGGTGGGGGGGGGTATGGAATAGAGGAGGAAAGATAAGAGTGAAGAGGGCCTGCTTACTTTGGCAGTCTCCCAGGCCATCTGTGTTACCCTGCTCCACGTCCTGCTCAAAGGCTGATCTGCGGGGAACAGAGACATCATGGTCAGCGGCGGAAAACAGGCCAGGCCATGCAGGCTCGCCACAGCTAACAAAGTAACAAAGCTATAGGAAAGCTTACTACAAAAACACCCCAACACAGCGTACCCTATGTTTGCACACAGCGTAGGCTGCAGAAAGCCCTATACTGGAACCAAATCAAAGAACACCTAGCAGGTGCCCTGAAGGCCTAAAATCAGTGGTTATGAGGAATGCTGGCAGGTTGGTAAATCCATAGCTGGCACAAGACTCATTGCCAGAAGTGTTGTTATAAATAGATTTATATTTTTATATTTGACTGTTATAAAAACTGTCATCTTATGTTGCATATAGCTTTAAAGGAATGGTTCGACATTTTGTGAAACAAAAAATTTGCTTTCTTGCTGAGAGTTAGATGAGATTGATGTCATTCTCATGTCGGTATGATGAATATGAAGCTGCTGCCAGCAGCCGGTTAGCTTGGCTTAGCACAAAGACTGGAAACAGGGGGAAACAACTAGCCTGACTTTATCCAAAGGCAACAAAATCCACCTACCAGCACCTCTAAAGATATCTAATTAACGCATTATATTGTGTTTATTACACGACTATGTTGAATACTCAATTCTGATTGGACAATCACGGCATTCTACGGTCTGTTATTTCTTTATAGCAGACCGTCCGGTCTCAGACTAGTCTGATCTCGGACTCTGAGGAACATTTTTGAGTCAAATTATTGATTTCTTAAGTAAGTAGCTGTGTAATAAGCGGGATAATGTGCAGCAGATAATGTGCAACGCCTTGTCGGGGTTTATTTCGCAACAATGACTGGCTCGCTCTACATTATCCCTTACGTGTTTAACCCGTACAAAAACCTAAGTGTGAAAACAACAATTTCTCGTTTTATGGGGGTTAGTTGCTGGACTTGGCTCTGAGCAGTTGCCAGGCAACCAGCAGAGACTCCAGAAAGTTACAATCAAGGTCCTGGCCAAGAAATAGTCAGGCAAAGACCCCCCGTAAAATGTGATGACTAAATGTGATATAACGTATTAATTAGTGAGCTTTCGAGGTACAGATTTTATTACTGTTGGACGGAGCCAGGCTAACTGTTTCCCCCTGTTTCCAGTCTTTACGCTAAGCTAAGCTAACCTGCTGCTGGTTCCAGCTTCATATTTACTGCACAGACATGAAAGTGGGATCGATCATGGCAAGAAAGCAAATCAGGAAGAAGAAATGTACACAAAAGTGAAACCGTTTTCCTGAGAACTTCACTTTGTTGAATTTATTCTCCCTTTCCTCGGTATCTGACATTATCTAGGTTCAGTAGAGATATGAGGCAGTACTCCCAATCACATGGGCAAAGACCCGGGCAGTGGAGGGTAACCATGCTTCAGGGCCATCATATGACACACAGGGAGAGAGAGAGGGGTCAGAGAGAGAGGGAGAGTTTGGGAGATGTTATTTTCTGATGCAATCTGCACAGAGACCTGTTTTCTTCCTGAAAGACCACCAAGCAGGCAGTAAGGAGATCTGTGAAACAGAGCGGACCAACTGTCAACCAGGATCACAGTCACGCATGACAGCTTTTCACAGTCCTCCTCGGCTCCCCCCGTGCTAGTCGTCCTCCTCCTCCTGCCTGTCCACCCGCCTCTCATCTTCCTCACCCTCCACTGGTCACAATTATAGCATGAAGAAGAATGATTTTCCAAAACAGCATCACCCGCCCCTTATCCCCTGATCAGAATTGAAAGCGTGAAACTGACAACAAGGGCAGGAGAATTTAGAAGAAAATACAATTGAATTTATGCTGTTCTGTTCTCAAATCTCAAACAAAGTCACCGTCAGTCCTTCATATATTTGGGATGATTGAAGATGGTAATGCATTCATCTGCTATTCATATTTTCCTCCAGTTTCCCAGAACTTTAATTGGGACACAGATGGTAAATTGTGTCCTCTTGATAACTAATAACCCTTCAAAAGCAACCACACAAACAACAGCAGCAGCCTCTTTTCATATCTGGAGGTACATTTAATCTGCTTATCTGATTTGCTTATCATACAAATTCGTAATCACAAAGCAGACGCAGAGTTGCACAATTAAACCTGTCTAAGCACAAATGCCGTCCGGGTATCTGCCGGATTTTCCTCACTAGACTTTCGTCGCCTCGTACCAACCTGCCATGAAATGTTGTTTCGGCGTCTTTGACAAACGCCAAAAACACTGGCAACCTCGTGGTCATGGTTTCCATGGTTAATAATAACATTACAGACTATGGTGAGACCGTGTTGAGAATGAAGATTACAAGGTTTAAATCCCGTCGGTCTCGAGATGAATTAACAATGAGTATAGTCACACTGCAGATGCAGCGTCTGGGCCCAGCTTGGCACATGTGAAATGAATGAACTATAGTATGAACCCTCAGTTAAAGGGTTCAGGTCCCATAGCGGCGGCATTATAGCAACAGAAGAGCACCGTGTTCGAATGTGACACTACAGGCGGTTCAGCTCAGGGTTAAGATCCGCATGATGCATATTTAAATTTGATTCAAATTGCACTGTACATACAGCTGAGGGCCACATTTAATATTATCTTGCATCAGATGTGATTATAATATGAGATGTGTGGCTGCACTGAGGGGACTTGGTTGCTGAAATGCAGGTCAGATAGCATTAATTATTCATATCAGAAGTGAATGGGCGACCAGGGACCTGATATACAGTACAGGGTAAAGTATGCATAATGATTCCTCAAACCATTCATTTTGATTTAAAAAGGAATACCGGCAATAAACTATTAATAATAAACTATTAATCAGGGTTTCACCACGTTATAAGTCAGTATATGTGCGCAGATATAATCGGTTTAAGACCCCACCCCTGATCCTGTGTTTGGCTTAAATAATTAACTAATAATTATTAATATGCTGATGCGTTGTCAGTGAAGCACACCTAGTTTACATAATGACAACCATGCAGAATCCTGTGTGATAATAATGCATGAACTGGGGGTGACGGGGGACCATATTGCAGGAGACCAGAGTGCAAGCTGTATATGGGCGGTAGGTATGACAGGCATAACTCCACATGGCAAAGCTGGCACGCTCGCGCCGAGGCCAGATGGAAGAAGAAAGGAGGGGAGGCATGCAAGAGAGAAAGAATATGTCAGAGGAAAGATTGAAAAAGAAAGAAGGATAAAAATAGACACAGGGTTGGGCAGGTAAGAAGACGAATAGGTTGCTGGTTAGGTAGACAAAAAGAGGAGCATACAGTACAAGGAAACAGGAAGCGGTGCTGCGACGGGGTTTTTATTTTAATGAGGAAAAGAAAAAGTAAGAAAGGGAGACTGAAGCTAGGGAAGAGGAGTCTCGACAGGGATCTGTTTGTATGAGCGAACCTTGTTATTTAACACCAAAATGCCTCTGAATCTCTCCTCCCTCGTTTCATCCCCTCCTTCTGTCCAGCCTGGCAAATGGTTATAACTCCCCACGGACCAACAGATCCTACCGGGCCTAATCCCCCCTCTCTCACTTAGAAATATTGTTATTGTACAGTAAAGGAGGGAGGTCATTTGCCCTTTTAATGCCTCTGTGTCGCCTTCAGCTCCAAAGTGGAAACTCAATCAGAATCAGTCCACTGCAGCTTTACAGAATAATAATAGGATAGCTCTCCGTGTGTGTTTTTCGAGGGCAAGTTCTGTGTGTACTTGTGGGTACGTGTGCCTTTGGTGTGTTGGCGTGCCAGACCAATCATTTTGCAGCAGAGGGGGATCAAATTCATTCAACGTCAAATAGCCACCGGAGCACTGGTCCTTTTGTTATGACTTCATCTGTAAAATGTTTTTTCCCACCACAAAACTCCATATGCTGTTTGTTCAGAGAGCATAATCTGGTTCTGTGTCATAACTACGGCCACAAATTATAGTTACCGCGGCCATCGAGCTCTCCCCAGCCCCTGCGTACCCAACCCCGAGCCTGGGGCAAACAACACTTTCCTTCCATTCATCCTTCCAAGAGCCCGTTCAGCTGGAGGAAATTGCACTTACACACCATAAAATTAGAAAGATCACAGACACGACAAATCGAGAGAGGACTGCCACCGGGCATGACAGAGAAGGTGGGATACTGTTTTATAAAAGTTGTTTGGAAAACACGTGTGTGTCAGGCTTTCTAAAATCACCAGCATCATTTATTACTTCAGTATGTCACCAATACCATGTTTTACTGTATTGTAACTAACAGAAGATCTTTCTTTCCACCACTAATGCAGACTTCAAGGGATGAACATTGACTTTAGAAGTGACATAATGTAAAATTGATTTAAAGGGGACATATCATGAAAAACTCCCTTTTTCATTGCTTGTGCACATACATTTTGGTAACTGGAGTGCACAAACTGTGAAATAAGACAACCCAGTCAGTCCGCCAACGGCTTCAGAACTAACTTTGCAAAGGTGCGCCATATTTTTATCGAAAGCCAATCAGAGCAGACTGGGCTTTTTTTGGGGAGGAGGTCTTAAAGAGACAGGCACTAAAACGGAGCGTTCCATACAGAGGGTGAATACATGTATATTCAGAGAGACAGTATTGTTTTTTGAACAGTAAAGCATGTAAACACGTTCTAGTAGAAACCCAAAATACAACCTGAAAATGAGCATGATATGTCCCTTTTAATTCCAAGTAAATAAAAGTAATATAGAGATGTGAAGTGGGAGGAGCTGCTGGTTCTTGAAGTCTTTAAATTCCCATATGAACATTTTCTCTTGATGAAATCCTCAATGTTCCTAAACATAGAAGCACCTAAGTCTCCTGGATAATTATACAATACTACAGTTTAATGATGAGGCTTACAGTTTAAATTACTGCAACTGTGTTTTGGAGAACAAATCATACAGCTAAATGGAAAAGTCATCATTCATATTACTATTTACACCTGTGGTTTTTCTATTGTGACCTCTCCAAATGTCCATGAAATAGGCTTATAAAGTGAATACATTAACTAACATGTTACTTACTTGATGTTGCCAACCACCTGTTTGCAGGCTCCTTCTGACACCCAGCCACAGTACGGGTCTCTGGAGGCTATACAAGACCTGGATGTGACACATATACACAATCATCATATGGTAAACTGGAATTATGTTGTCAAAACCATTTGGCTGTTTGTGAATGAACGATTTCATGCGCAAACGCCAGACTTACTTCTTGCATCTTCCGTGTCTTTCGCAGCGAGACAGCGGCACTTTAACCACACAGGAGCCGAAAGCAACCCACAGTGCGTGACTCTTGCCGTCTATCTGCATGCCGATGATGCGTTTGTCGTCCACGCCATCAATACTGCACCTAGAAGACAGAGGAGAAGGTAAAACATGGGTTATTCTGACTTCCTTTCAACTATATGGTTATTTAGGGACAATGTCTTGTAAAAAAAAAAAAAAAAAAGTTGGTGTGGAGAGATGTAAGAGGCCATAAAATGAGATTTAACAGTTCATTTGAAGAGATAAAAAGAGGAAGATGTGGCAGAGAGACAAACCGCGAGGTCAGGGAGAACAGAGATAATGCTGGTCTCGAGAACACGGGGTCAGGGGCGGAGTGGGAGATAAAGAAAGGGGTGATACAGATACAACAGATAAACAGACAGATGGGCACTGTGAGCAGTCAGCAATAACACTGCACTTAACAGTAAAACCAACGTAACCCCCCTCCTACTCCACCATTCCTCCATCCCTGCTAGTCTTCTTTGTCTACCGGCTCCCTAGGAGCAGGCTCTCTAATCCCTCTGGGCGTGTCACGCTTTCTATCCCTTCTCCCCATCCATTCCTCTCTCCATCCCCGCCATCCAGCTCCTGGGATTTAATCTCCCCTTCGCAGTGCTCTGGTCCCGCATTAACGCTCTCAATTAGGGCTTAGAGTCTATCTACACTGGGTAATGCACGGCAATCGGGCCAGGCAGGCAGGCAGGGAAGCAGGCGGGCAAAGTCACTTACTGTACGCGACTAAAGCCAGATGGCCAGCAGCCGACGAATGCTCGGCCCCAGCCATAGAGAAAGAGGAGAGGAGATACAGGGAGGAGGCAAGAAGGAGACGGGAGAGGCCTGCCCTTCATCCCCTCCATCCATACGGCGCGTCACAGGATGCAGCATGTTGGATAACAAACAGTGGTAACCTTGAAAGCCCTCCTGTCAAGTCCTCGCCCTCCTTCCCTTCTTCTTCTCGGCTGTCTAACACAATAACTTATTCTCCGCTCTGCTTCTTTCCATCGCTCCTCTCTGGGCCTCTCTCCTCTGTTCTTTCTCCCTCCTCTGTTTGTGCTGCCATTCGTTCCCCCTCATCCATTACCCCTCAACTAAATATTTGCTTTGGCATGGTCATACTGTGGCGGATTTTTCCTTATTCACCTCTACTCCAAATACACAACAATGCTTAACTCGCTCGCCCCACCGTACCCGACTCACACGTGCTCGTCAGTCCATACATGCACCAACAGCCGTGTAATGTATTAGCGAGAGGCTCGGCTCTGAAGACTAACACAGACCTCACTGTGTGTGTGTGTGTGTGTGTGTGTGTGTGTGTGTGTTTCCTTTAATCAGCCAACGTTTTGGAGGAGCTGGGCTCCGTTGAGGTTGGGAACCACAGCGCTACGTTATCCAGAGCCTTAGGGTCTATGTCTTTAATTTAGTAGCTGTGGTTGGGCAGAGTGTAACCTGATAAAACTCTTTTAAATGATAGAGTAGCCATCTGGCTGGCTGGCTTCACTACATAGCTTGGGTCGGGGGAACTGACTGGTACTGATGGAGCTGGTGGGTTGGTGGGTTGGCTGAGTCCGGAGATGGTTGGAAAGAAAAATCTCACACACGCTCTCTCCGTAACACACACATATGCAATAACTGACCTTCCTTTGTTTGTAGCAACTGTATCCATGTGTTTCTCTATTTCTGTCCATCTCTCGCACACGTACACATGTACATCCCAGAGCTACAGTACGTACTTGTCAGGGTTGTAGACGTTGAGCTCCTCCAGAAACAGGCTATCATTCAGGAAGCCGCTGTTCATGTTGGCGAGGAACTTGACAATGATGCCTTTCTCAGATCCCAGGAAGACCACCGTGTGGTTCTTATGTGGACCCGCTTCGTTGTCCACCACGATGCGCGTCAGACGATACCTGGGAGAAGGAAGTGAAATTGATGAACCAGTCAGAGCAACAGATGGTGATGAAGAACACCAACAGGGATTCAATGTAAATGTTTTGAACGCTATCGCAGTACAGAGCTCTTTCCTCTGGACCACATTCAAAAAGAGAGATTCAATTTGCATCAATAAAAAGATGCTAGCGACTAGAAGAATTTAAAAATGAAAAACAACAGGAAAACAGGTGATTATAATTTCCCAAATGATAATTATATAATCAATCAAACAGTTGCCATCCATCCATCATTCACGTCAGATGTCTAAATGAGAACAAGGAACAGCAGGAGATTACACAGTCTTAATAATCTCATTAATTGATTGTTATTTCATTAGAAACTTGATCACATTGCCGTAGGGGCGCGTCATGTCCTTCCTAAAAAAAAAACGTTACAAAGGCAGCAGACAACAGTTGTGAGCTTGACTTTCTTTTCTAATTGACAGCTGCTGATCACACAGTTTGGCTCTGCACCAGGTGGATGAAACTCAATTTTCATTTCATTATTTATCAAAAAAAAAACACACCAAGCAGATTCAAGTTAGCAAATTAGACACGTGCCAGTCAGTGTGTTTTGGATCGGTGCCCTATTGTGCCTGTGGCTGTTATTTGTGATCAGATAACAAGAACAGGTTTTAAGAAATACCTCTTGAGGCTATTTACTTTCACCATCTGATTTCATTTCATCGCAGATGCCGGTATCTATCGCTCAATTAGTTTCAGGGCCAAGAAACACTTTAAGTTATCAAAAAAAAGGTACATATCTATCCGCACATCAGTGTGTTTCATGATTTTTTAATTGAAGATGGGATTTAAAGATTAAAGATGAAAGCTTATCTGGAAATCTAGGAAGACCACTTTTGCCTTGGATGTGTTGAATTTAACCTTACTAGAGAGAACAGTTTACACTATTAGCCCATTAAAACAACACAACACATCCTCTAATCCCTTCCCTCGCTTCCGATTTCTTTAAATATCTTTTAAAAAGCTCTGCGTCACCGGCTTTATCCAATCAAAAAATAACAGCAATCCGAAGGCCTATTGTGGTTTGGATCTATTTAAGCATGATAACAGAAGCTCCAAGGACTGTGTCAATGGGATTTGATCTCAAGCGAAATAATACAATCTCAAGGACTAAGACATTCACTGTCTTTCTTATTCGGGATAATAACAATCTCAAGAGGGGGATTCTTCAGTGTGTCTCACCCCTCCATTTGATTCATTGTGCTCAGCCAGCTGAGGTCTCCACCACAGCACGACAAGTCTCAGGACAGAAAACGCTTTTTTTTATTTCAAATTTGCAGCAAAAGCTCTTGCTGGATATTGGGGTGTCTTCTCCAGGGTGTAGCAAGGATCAAACCCTATTACCGATTTTGTTTCCAGTTGACTTCAGCTCCAGAATGGTATTACGGTACATGGAGACTGTGACAGATATCATAAAAGGCCTCACTCCTGTTCCGCCCCATATGCCTTCATAATGCTTTTTGAGCTTACATAATGCTTTTAACTACTGCCTCTGACTGGCATGCTAGGCTTGGCTCACAGTGGTGTCATTTCAAATCAAATGAAATAGTCTGATTGCTGATTATGTAAAGACAGACACAATGTGTTATTCATAATATGGTTGAATGATATAGTGCACTAATGAACAGAGAGAGTTGTGGGGATAACCTTGATGAAAGCTGCTCGTATTCTGAGTAAGCCAGCGCACTATGTAGGTCAGACCTCAGCAAAGTAGCAGCAAGATGTGATACGATGCAATTCATTTGTAAAAGCTATGAGGAATTCTTTATGTAGCTCATCTTTAAAGTGATGTTACCACCACTGAGGCCTGTCAAAGGTCTGGCAAGCAGTCGTAACCTTAAATCTTGAGCAGCTGCAGCTCAGAACCGGGTGCAAATTAAAAGCTCGATTTTCTTTAACTTTTTCTCCAAATGCTCTGTCAGCTAGTTTTGCCTCGCCGATGGGATGGCGGTGTGCTGTCGTATTCCCCCAGAGGCTGGCTGAAATGTCTCTGCGTAGTGTAGCTGTAAAAGCCAGACAGACCTTTATGATCAAACGGCATCAGCCACAGTGCACTGGCTTTTGGGAAATGGGCTCAACTCCAGAAACTCAGGAGAAAAGCAAAGAAACTTTTCACTCCAGAATCCCTCTCTTTGAAATATCCTCAGAGGATTCAGTCAGGCAATTTGCGACAAAGACTGAACATAGCTGAAATCATAAGGGCTTATAAGTGTCTATATGAAATGACTAACACATAAGGACAAACATCACTGAGAATTCAAATTGTTTACGCTTCGTCTTCATCACATCACTAGATAGTAAAGTGTAGATCAGTGTTTCCTCTATACTGCAGCGGAAATAGGTCAGCGGCTGGTTTGGGGTGGAGTACCACTGTGTTTTAATGAGCCCGACTCTCAGCGGAGCACTTCACGTAATTATTGTCCCGAGCTGAAGAGGCTCATAGACCTCTGATGGCGACGGTCTTTGGAGTGTGTAATACTTACCGGACCATGGTCTTGAGGAACCAGGGCCTGTTGGCAATGGAGGGCACGGCCTCGTCCATCAGAGGATGCATCTTGATGAAGTTGAGTGTGTCGTCGGGGAACTCATTGGATAGCTTGTACCTCTCCATGGATGGAGTGCCGGCACAGTTGCCAGGCCTACAAATGGAGAGGAGGAAGGAGGAGAGATGAGGCGTAGAGAAAAATATTGTGAGCAGAAGGAGGAAAAGGCACAAAAGAAAAAACGCTACATCCACCAGACTGTGGGTATAAGCCTGCCATTGGCATCCGCTATCTATAAAGTGGTACAAGGATGATGTATTTTTGTAGGCCAACCAGGAAGTTAGAATCGCACGGGTTCCCTCGACCAAAAGCCAATGGGATTTTTCCATTGGGTTTTGGATTATTGCAGAAAATAAGATCTGTGGCAAAAACACGTTCATGATACTTACGCTATTTGTTCCGTAAAATAATCTCCACAAATTAATACCACTTTTATGGTTTTTGAAGAGTAAATGCAATCGCCAGAAGTAAAAAGCTAACGTTAGGCTATTAACGAACTACACCATGAGCGCGAGAAAACACAACGAGGCTGTAAAGACGGACGAGTCGGCGTGATGACGTTTAGTAGTCTCATTTAGCCACTTGTTAGCAACCGCTTTTTTAAGACACATAAAGGCTTCAAAATTCACGAGTGGGATATTTACTGACGTATTTTTTGTCGTAGAACAAAACATTAAAATCTCTTGTGTTAACCACAGACCTCATTTCAGGCATCTAACTAAAAACCCATTCAAAAACCCATTGACTTCCAGACTGCTAACTCATTTCTGGGTTTTAGGACTCATTCCTGCAGCACTCTATTTTGCAAAGGCACCATCGCTGCATCCTGTGCTGTGATTTGGTTTAAAGGAATACAAACAAGCCAGAGCGTTTTGTTTTCCCCCTATAACAGAATGATAATGTTTGAAGCCAAACCTTTCTTTCGCGCTGACACAGCACTGTGGAGATGTGGAGGTCCGGCTATGCAACACTACCTCTACATTGACTCTGGGGGGAATGAGCAGTGTTTCATGACCAAGAGCTCCAATAGAAGACAGAAAGTTCTACCTCCATAAAATCCAATGAGAGTGCAACCTTAAATTACTAAACTCTCACACCAAGAGGCTTGGGTCAGGGCACACGATGTCTTCTTCTCCTCTCTGGACTTGGGGTAAAGCACTGAGACATCCTATCTATATCTGATCCTTTTACAAGAGTTGGTGAGCTGCTTGTAAAAGAGAAGCTGCTTTTGATAGCGTATCCCCTTCGCAGGCATCTCACCTCTGAGAGCTTGTAAAACCCCTTTACAGCGTGGTCTTTGATACCCTGCCACACCACATAATCCACACCAGGTCCTAGAAATATTAGGCAGCTGGCCACTGGATGTCTGACACTGTCAACATGTAAGGACCAAACCCAAATCTATATTTATGTGTGTTTACTCAAGAGAAATACATCTTCCAATGAAAATCTTGTTTTAAGTAGTGGTGCGTAGGCATGGGTATAAAGGGAATCCAGTAATGAAGAAAAATCCTTCAGCCATTCTGTGCATTCCCATATCCATCTCTATCATATCTATACAGGGAAAGGACAGCATTCCAAAGAAAAATGTAGTTTGATTATGTTTTTGCAATCCTGCAAGAGAAAGTGTTTTAAGTATCCGAGGTGCACTTTTTTTTCAGCTCAATCAAGGAAAGTGCAAACAGGTTTGCCTCATTGTGTCCTTTTAGCAGCGAGGGGCTGGGTTCTGTTAAGATGTAGGAGGATAGGTAGGTTTGTTCTCCAGTAAATTGCTTTCTGTAATATTTGGTGTGCTCATTGGTATGGATGGGTGCCCAAAGATAGATTGACGTGTCAGCAGGAATTTAGAGTCCTTGTATTAATGCTGTGTTCATTATTCTGTGTGAATTTGGATGCTTGCTCGGTTTAGCTCACCCTACTTGCGTACACTACAGGGCAGGTGGTTTCCAATTAGGTGAAACTGAGAAGGTAAAATCAAAGGAGTTGGCAGCTTGTTGTGAGGCTGCAGCTTTCTTTTGTTTGCTGTTCTTTGATTCACTTTAAATGCAGTTTTATTGAATGTACCGGGTTTCATTTTTTGTCCTTTGTTTCAGTAAACGTTTGTTAATAAATGGCACTTTGTTGCACTACTGATGCTGCTTATCTACCTGGTTCTTCAATATCCATTTTTCCAGTGCCAAACCACCTCATCTTTCCTTTATATTGGGTGGTAGCACTACACTAATGCTAAATTAACCTCCAATTTGATATTGTTGAATAAAGGGACAGCATTTGGAGAACCATTTGTCACGGCGGTAGCAGCCAGTGCCATAACATTTTCTTTGCCGTAGCTACATTTATGTCAGCGGACATATGGAGAGCAGAACGGAAGCAGACATCTCTTAAATACGAAAATCTGTACATGATTCAGTATGAGAGTCTAACACATGGGATAACAGTCTGCTGCGGGGCCAGACCTAGGTGGCATTGTTACAACTCTCCGTCTGTTTGCCTGCAGATAAAAGGTTTGAACGCACCAGCGGATGAGAAATCAATCACATCAATCGCTGCGGAGACATCGGAGGGGGGTATATCCGATCTACGCAACGTCTGACCTTGTCGAACACAAACAGGTAATGACATGCTAATTACGGGAACTCACACATATACACTCATGAATGCACAGAGAGAGTACAGTACAGGCTGTATTTTAGTGAGGAACTCAGCCATATGGGAGCACACACACACACACACACACACACACACACCACACACAGGGTAGCAACAATTATCGTGGCCCAGATCTTTGTAGTAAATCAGTTGGTTTTTTTTTCTGGAGGATAGAAGAGCAGCTCTTAGCGCACTAATTAGCAAGCAATAGATGGGAGATTGATCAGGCTGGTGCATTTGTGGAATTAGCCAGCCATCTGTAAAATGATCTCATGCTTCATTTGTTGATACCGAGCCGTTCTTTGATGCAGCTGCGTGTGGGGGAGAGGTGAGGTAATGGGTTAGGGGGTGCAACTGTGAAAAGAGGTGGTATCCGCGTGCATAATAGAATGTGCGTATGACGCCATGTGACACAGGATGACGCAACGCAAGTTCAAAATGTGGTGATATTAACAGATGGTAATTTAGCGAGCATGCATTGATTAGGTGGCCATAATATATTGTGTGAGAGTCAGAAGCGAGAAGAAAGAGAGGAAGAGAGGCTGTGTGTGAGTGAGTGTGTTAAATCCTGTGTGTGCGTGTGTGTGTGTGCTGTGGTTAATTAACTGCTGCTGTACCTTGGCTTGGGAACCTTGTCTTCAGGAAAAGGCGTCCAGGTGGAGTCTGAGGATTTCTGCTCTTTGAAACGCCCTGTGAACGTGTTGGCCACCTCCGCCATGTCATAGGCGCAAACCGCTGAACCTGGAATACTGCCACAACACACACACACACACACACACACACACAAAAACGTCACATAAACAATCCTTTCAACTGAACATATCAAAGAAACACCTTGCCAAGTTTGGACTATCACCAAGTGACAGAAACATGGATTTGCAATCCCCTTTCAGAGGGGTTAAATCCCTGTAGGACGGCTCATTTTTAGCCGTGGCGTGTTTACACTGGGTGACACAGTCAAGTTGGCCATGTTGTCTAGGTTTTGCCAGATAAGAAAAATAAGAGGTGTCAAGTTCTTTATCCTCACTTCCCTACTTATTCACAAAAGTAGTAAAAGAAAAATCCTCAAAAATTTAAAAAAGTGAAGTTGCAGTTTCCTCCATTTCATTTAAGCATTGATTAATTGTTCTAATTCCAGTAATGGTTTCTATTTCGGTGTCAATGCCATTACATCAGTGTAATGTTATTGCATTTAATAGTCTATGAGCGACAGTGTCTCTGCCAGCCGAGCCTCATGAGGACACGCATTCCCGAACCATTCCCTTCCAAGACTGGGTTTCCCCAAAAGCCTCGAGGCATAAAGTTCACCACAAGTCCACAGCTGGGCAAGAAATACAGACAACAGATTATCTTTTTACTGCCTTTCATTTCAGGGGGAAAAACACCCATCTTGTGATAGCAGCACAGCCACTGGCTTCTTTCCGTCTGTGTGGAATCAACGCATAACAGACTGCTGAGTCACTTTTTCTATTTGCCATGCATCTGCTCTCATAAATTAGAATTGAATCCAGGAATTGTTTATTCTTTATAAGAGAAATCTCTCTCAGCTGGCTGGATTTTACTGGCTGTTGCATCATGGGTTAAACTCATCTAGACATCGGGGAGACGGAATACACAAGGGCGGTATTATAGAGAGCAAGGTCAGAGAGCTGTTAGTTCTTGGCTTAGCTCCTAAATGACAGTAATTACCCCCACTGTATTGGATACGTACAGAAAGTTAGACAGTCATATGTCTGTTTATACGTGGCTGCTAACAAGGCAGATAGATGGTGAGGCCAGCCAGCCAGTTAGCAAGTTCCTGGACCCGACAGACTCACAATTAAACGACACAAAACCCAGAGTGCTGCCTAGAGTCTGAGTGTGCTCCCTCTAATTTCACCCCCTGACTATGAAATGGAAAATTAATGCCAGGATCAAAACCGGCGCTTATAGAAATTTTCAGAGGCACTGCTTCATTGGGTTTTAATGTCCATTAACCATGCTCAATTGCATTGTCACAAGCAATTGTCTTATCTGCTAAAAAGCAGCCATAAAATGGAAAATTACAATATGTGCAAGCTATCAGCCAAGCTCTATGGCTCTGTGGTAATTTTCAATTTAGATAACAACTCCCCCTGCCTATGAATATGAAAGCAGTTCTGAATATGAATTGTAAAAAAGGGGAAAATAAGATTAAACACCTGCATGTCAAAAGGGCAGCACAACTGTTTTGACAGGAGATGTAAATGTTGACCCAGTAGTCTCAGGAATTACACGTTGCCAAGAGGCACAGCAGGGGCACACGCTGCCAACATTAACAAAGGTCACACTGTCATGATGGTGATGAATGGAGGGCATTTTTTAAAAGCATTTCAAAGCCAGAGAGATGATCGGGTTAATAAATGGAAAGTGCAAAAACAGTTGTTGACACACGTGAACCCATTTGAGACGAGGGAAAAGAAAATAGCTAAATAAAAAGTTACCTCAATAAATCACTTCCATCCGTTGCTAACCTCAAACCTCTTCAGGTGTGATACACGTCTGTTGATTTCTCTATGCTTTTTTTTAGGTTTCCGTTCCTACCTGTTGTAAGGTGTGGAGAAGGTCGCCATCACTACGTCCCTCCCGTTGATGTGGATGACATCCGTCACAGCCTGCAGGATGTTGAAGTAGAAGTGGGAGTCACCGGGGATGGAGCAGTTCAGGCGAGACTTGAGGAACGAGGTCCACTGCTTCTCCAGGACGCGGGGCGAGCCGCCTCGGTCGATCTTGCATACCCGGGCCACCCGAGGAAACACCACCTGACGGAGACACACACACAGCTGTCTTCAGCCCCAACCAACGCTGCCTCAAGCGACATAACTTGAGGTAATTTAATATATTTTGTAACTCCCTCTGGAGGCTTTACAGGACTTTTATTTCACATATTCAGTAGTTCTCCCCAAGACCTGTGAACAGACTTTGATGTGTAAAATTGGTGGAGTTCCCCTTTAAAGGCATGGTCGGTGATCTTTAGAAACTGGCGGGAGTACACTCGATTTTTAAAAATGATTCAACCAAAAAAAAAAAAACAGTGCTGCCAACTATTTTCCAAAGAAATTAGCTAGCAGCACTAACTCCAAAATATTTAGTGAGACAAAACTCATAAAACTGTGACCAAAGCATTCCCTTTTTTCACACTTTGTCATCTGAAGAGCCACTTTTAGTTTTACGTTATGGGTCATAAACGTAATAGGATGTTTCCACACACACTTAACTCTAAATCGTTTATTTGTCAAGCTGCATTTTTTTAGAAAACAATCTCACCACAGTTTGGTACTTGATCTGGACCTTTTGATAATACCGTATCACATGATCTTCATCAACAGATTGCTGCTTAAAAGCAAAGGTTTTACGCCACTAAAAGTGTTCAGAAAACATGGAAGTTTCAACATTTCCATGACAACTGGGCCAACTCCTTATAGAGAAGGTCATGTGATGATCAAAAGCTCCATAACAGCTACTAAATGGACCTGGTGGTGAGATTTGTTTCCTCAACTGCTGTTTCCAAAGTCAAGAATGAACTGTGAACGTCAGAGGATAAGAAACATTTTCATTTGATTCCCAGCTGAACACACTAAAGGCCCTCTTCGGTCGTTTGAAAGACAAAAATCCTTGGGAGACGCCACACAGCGTCTTAATCCAACATTTCATCACTTTATAGCAAATTAAAGACACAGAAGAGTAAATTGGTGTGTTTGATATGCTGTTAAAGAGTCAGCACCTGGCAGCCAAAAAATTTAAAGTATACAGCTTCAAATAGGAGCCGGCGCTGTAATTACATCTCTGCCGTAAGATCGCTCAGTCAGTATTGTAATTAGTTGTTGTCACACTATACTTAACAGCAATAAATCTAACCCTGACCTGAAGCCGTGCCCCCAGAGTAAACAGTGTGAATGGGAGCGAACATGCATTTAAACCAGATCTCTGCACACACGCGACTGCAGACAGCCGCACATAAACACACCCTCACCCGTGTGTACGTTACAACCGAGCGCAGAAAACACACGTATTCATTCACTCACACTGTCAAACACACACACATGCCGACTGTTCACCGTGAGATTACAGAGCATTGAGATTAGGTTAGGCTGTCAAGTTGAATGTGGAATTACGTCAGCGTTACATGTAACAGTTCAGTTTCTCACATTTCTAGTCGCAAAAGATAGACAAAAACTGGCTTATCTGTGTTACCTGCACACACACACACACACACACACACACACACACACACACACACACACACACACATACTCACATACTCACATACTCAAGGCTTGTTAATTCACTCGTGTAATGAAATATTTATCCTTCTGTGTTTCCCAGATAGCAATATAACAATCCAACATTAAAACTAAAGCGATCACAAACCCCGCCAGCAGATTGATCCATTTTGCCATAAAGCCCCCAACGACTGCTTACATCGTGAGGGAAGGCCAATCTACTTTATAATAATGAAGATATATCATTCGCTAAATGTTAAATTGCTCTCTGTGCCCATCAGCTCTACCACCACACGCATAATTATACCGACACTGCTTTGAAAACAGCCAGCAGATTGAGAGGCCTGCTCTGTATTCATGCTCTGTATAACACATGCCTGTCACTTCTGGCAGCGAATCCATTATTTCTGTGTTTCTCGTTACCTCTGCTCTGTTCTCATCCCCTCTCTTTCTCACCCTCTCCTGCGTGTTTCCTTTAATTTATTCCGAAGAATACATATTGAGCGATTCATTTCCATACCGGATTTTCTCCTACCTGGTATCCAATTAAACTCTCTCAGGCCCGGGTCCAAAACTGAATTGAGGAGACTTAATAGAAAACTGTCACTGTTACTGTAACACCTGAGGAAAGCCTGCTTCTTCTTCTTCTTCAACCTTTCCTCATTTCTCAGACACACTTGGGTGGAATTCCTCTTGGGAAACATTGAGACGATAGGTCAAATGGGAGCGTCGCCGGAGGGACGCGGACGTGTAATACAAGCGATATATTTAGACTTCAAAAATGGGATCTCCAGACATCCACAGATTTTCCTTTTTTGATCTATTTTAGGTTCTGCATCCTGCCCGGTGTTTATCTGCTACTGAAACATGTTTGGCCACTTAACAGCTTCTGAAAGCCTTCTTCCAGTTATGTGATACACCCATATCCTGTTAGTTTCCTCAGGCAACTTCCTGATCCTCCCAGTAAATAGGAAGTCACCTCTGATTACGGTTCAAACAATAGCAGAAGAATAGGGCCTGTGCTTACCTTTCCCATTGTGTTGTACTCCATAGCAATTTCCCGAAAGAAGAAGTAGATGAAGTCCCCGTAATCGACCGCCTGGATAAAGTAGGGCTCTGCAGGAGGAGGGAAAAAAATGAAATAAAATATGAGTCAAAGTGACGTTTTTACCGTGACAAAACAGTTCTGACACCATATTTCACAGTAAACAGCCAGAATATCTGTCATATTATGCAGAAAAGCACCGACTGTGAGCCTTGAGTGCCTCAATCTATCATCCATCATATGAGCGAAACAATTTGCATGCGAGGGAAAGAGGGATCTCTCTATTGAGTTTTGACAGGCTGGACATGTGCTTGTTTCTCCCCGGGGCAGAGCAATTTCCTGGCTACATCAACTCTACCGGGGCAGGTTGGCGAAATGACTGCGTCAAACAGAGCGTTGCAGCATTAGCATAAGTGCTCCTGCTCTTCATACATAGATTTCATACACAGAGGCACACAAATCATAAATCACGAACACATGGTCAGGCATGCAAACCCAAGTTTGTTTTCTAACTTGTCAGTGAGCTCGGTGCTTTCCGACCACAGAGACTTTGTTTGTGCGTCTCCCCCTCCGCTCACCTTTCAGCCATTTGGAGTCGTGTTTGACAGTGCGCAGAGTCGGGCTGTCTCCTAGGCTACGATAGATGACCGCATCGATCGCTAGAAAGTCTGTTACTGTGGCCGAGTACAGCTTGCCATCTGGAGAGGGAACACAAAGGCAGAAAGAGCGGTGAGATGGAGATGGAGAGGGCAGAAAAATGAAGACGGAATGGAAGATAGAGCCGTAAAGGAGGAGAAGAAGGTGAAGAGAGTGAAGTTCAGTCAAAAGAAAAAAAACACATAAAGCCACTCAGAGATTCCTGCTCTCTGCGGCTTGGTACAAAAACATGTTTCAGATGGCTCAGACCTGGAAACTGAATGAATCACACAAGAGACTCTCTGATGGACAACAAACAGGGCTGTACACACACTTAAACATGTTGCACATTTGTAATTGCTCACTCTCGCAAACACACTTCAAAAAGCACAAACAAATACCGAAGCCCTGCATTCACACACACACACACACACAGAAACACACACTTACGGGCACGTACGCACACACACACACACACACACGCTCCACAAACACAATCCACCACCAGCATGACCTCAGCCTGCCTTGGCTATAACCACAGTGGAAACTCAAACTACATAATTGAAAGGATAGCAGTGAGAGGAACCCTCTTGATTACTCAGTGCTTCCAGCTCCTTCCAAGCAGCTCTGCTACACATTAACTGGTCAAGCTCGGCGTTTACTCCCCTCCTCGGCTTTAAACGGGCAGGGACAGCTCATCAATACCGCCATAAATCGGTTCACAGCAAAGATGAATGGAGGCCTGAATGTCTTTAGCAGCCTGCGGGTCCGTCGCATCAGAATGATCTCACCCCGCCAACGGAAAGCTGACTCATTCTGGTCCCATCAGTTTGGGGACTTATTTTTATTCTTGTGCATTTTGAAAGACAAAGAGGAAAGAAAAGTGCAATAAAAAGCGAGAAAAAGATGATTGTGTTTTGCACCACAGTGCTTATTGATGTGTTTCCAGCGTGGTTCTAAAAAGCAGAGAATTCCTGACGCAGAGCGAACGTGGCCTCGAGTTCGGCGATTTGCTCCAGTGCATGTTACACGGATTGGCTTTGCTTCTTGACATGTTGTCAGAGTATTTTGCCATTAGAATAAACCGCAGGGTATTAAGAACAATATTAAATACAGCCGCAACTAATCCCCTCGCTCAAATAGACTCAACTTTCCCATCTAGCTCAAACATGTACCAATGTTTAATACGTGAAGATAGGAGAAAATTAGGATTAATGTTTCTGCCTCATGGCAGTCAGTGAGCAGTACTACTATCACACTTTACTTAATGTATTTTCACCTCATGGAAACCTGTGTGAGTTTCTCTCATGTGTTAAGGCACAGGAAAGAACTTGAATTACATTCAATTACAGATAAGTAAATTGTTAATTTGACATATATATATATAGATGCATTTAATCTTACCAGCAAAGAGGGCAACGTTGGCGTGCTTGGCGTCGTATGGGCAGCGTGCCATCCCACTGATCTCCTCTCCCAGAGCCTCCAGAGTGTCCAACTAGGGTCACAAATGAGGTGAAAGGTCAGCAGCGGGTCAAGACAATATAGTGTTGTCAAACTAAACAATGGACTTGAAAAACAACTAAGACAGGAAATGTTCCCAGTTGGAGGAAAAGATCTAGAGGAGGAAAAGGAGAAATGGGCTTAAATGTCAAAACAATGACAAAAAAAAAAAAATACTGCGTTTCAGTGGAGAAATGTGGTGAGTGAGATGTAATAAAATCAAATCTGTGCCCAGCCCAGGAGTGCATCCATCTAACTCTGACCTAAACTAAAATCCCGGGGATGCCACTTCGGTGCTGTTCTGAGAGCTGTCAAAGCAGTCCGTCTGGGAGTATCTGGGAAACTGTCATGGAGGGAGATTAACGAAAACTGACATTTTCCACAGCAACGTGTTCCACAGCAGGGGTGGATGTGGTTTGCTTCCTCCTGCCATCCTTTATCCTTCAACTCCACCGGTGTTAAAGAGGAGTTTTAACAACCCTCGAGACAGATCTTTAACCCGTATACTGCTGTGCTTTCTCCTGCCCTGATTTCTAAAGTTTTGTGCTTTTTGCTGTGAAGAGGAAATAAATGGGCAGAGTAAAAATGGGTGAGCACATGGCCCTGAGCAGGGAGCGTGAGAATTTTTTACTAAACCACAGTAGTTTTTAAATAGTAAATCACACAGTAGTCATTATTTTATATTTTGCAGCCTCGACTCTGTTTTGTGCTGAGAGCTTTTCCTTCAGCAAGACTTGTTCCCTGATGTGGTACACTTCTAGTTTTAATTCTGCACCTAGACAATGCACAAGATGTCTTTTCTTGGCATCCAAACTTACAGCTAATTTCAGTCACTCAGTGGACCCATTTCCATGAGCTATTTTGAGGCTTCGTCCATTGTTTAAGAGGCACTACTGGTGTCGTTTAGGGCTTAGTGGGATGATCTTTGTGAATTGGAATTTAAACAAGATTTTCTTGTTTTGTGCCCAGTTTGGTTACAGTGCGACTGGCAGGGCATGGCGGTGGATCAGATGTGGGTGAAAGGTCACTATCAGCCCTCCACGGGTTGGCTTGTCTTCCCCAGCATGCCTCAGGACACTCTCTACCCGACTACAGACCAGAGATGCACACACACGAGAGAGGAGAGAAGAAAAGCCATACTGCGCTGTCCAGAGGCTGAGGTCAGGGAACATTACTGAACACACTGTTTGCCTACGGAGTTCACAATACATGCTCATTTTTCTTCTCTATCTCTGTTTCTATCTCTCTCGTACTCAACTTCCTCGCTTCCTCACTTTCTCCCTTTCTCTCTCGACAAAGAGGAGAGTAGCTTGCCAAGGCTGCAAACTGCTTACGCCGCCCTTTCTGGTCTCTAAACAGGTCATTTTGTTTTCTATTCCTGTCTCGGCGGAAACGGTTATCATCTGCCCACTAAAAAGGTCACACACACTCGTGGCGCAATGCTGGAAAAGCCTGCCAGAGAAATTGTTGAGGCTGATTTGGCAGGGAAAATTACAAGTGACCTTTTACAACAAACACAGAACCACCAGCAGCAGCACAGTTCTCGATTTCTCATTCCTTCTGTTTCTTCAGAAA
Source organism: Sebastes fasciatus (assembly GCF_043250625.1). Taxonomy (NCBI): domain Eukaryota; kingdom Metazoa; phylum Chordata; class Actinopteri; order Perciformes; family Sebastidae; genus Sebastes; species Sebastes fasciatus. The sequence goes on from NC_133800.1 coordinate 7,237,704, forward strand.
TTAGAGGAGGATAATATATGGAGGCACGCTGGATTGAAGATATATATTGTTATTAGACAGGGCAGACTGTAATTATAGATTAGGTTGAGTTAATCATAAGGGACGTGAGTGGCTGAAGGTTCGGTGCGTCCACTGAATCAGAGCGTCTGGACGCACAGAGCAACGGGGCAACTTCGCTTGAAAACGTCAGCAGCTTCTGTGTCAGCTACCTAACACAAACAGTCCGTCCCTCCTCTGACACATCACAAACACACACTCACATATCTCTCACGGCACAGCAGCTACCCCACCCCACCCCTCCGTCTCCTCTGCTGATTTCACCGAGGCAGTGACCTCTGTCTACTGGGCTTGGCTGGCTGTCACTGATCTATTCCTGCCTTTTGAACAGAGGAAGACACTCCCAGTCCGGCCGCAGATACACGTAAACTCCGGTCTCCTGTCAAGCTCGCATGAGCGGAAAAACAACAGCCGAGCGCTCACTTTCATGCCGTTAGCCTTGTCCAAAGCAATATCCGATATTTAAAAAAATGGGGCTATAGCAATCCATAAAACTGCCACACTGAAGCACAATATTTTGAAACATTACCATAAAGAAATTTGATGTTTAAACAGCCAGAAGGATTTTTTTTTTGTTACCTTGTTTACCAGACGAATCTTATTATGCTGTCAGCTCCACTATAGCTTCAAAAAAAAAAAGAAAGATGTGCTTCAGCTTTGTAGAAGCACAATTCAAAGTAATGGGAAGGGAACCATAGCGCTGTCACACTTTGTCAACGCTGCCTTTACAACACACTGTTCTACTGTAGCTTAGCAGACAAATCGTACAGTAACCTTGGCTCGGGGTGCATTGTATCTAGATGAATTAATTACTACAACCGCTCAATGGTGTTTTCCATAGGCTATATGCTAATTAATTAGACAAACACAATGTAGATCCAAAACATGCCCATCAGGAGTGTTATAATTGGTTCGGCATCGGCTTCAGCACTCAGGGTGAGGGACACGTTCTGCTTCTGTGTCTCTGTTGTTTTTACGAGGACTCTTTTATGGGCTTTATTTATCATTGCTGAGGGATTTATGAAATCTTACTGAGGACAAACTTAGGGTAAACTGAGCCAGTGTCCCACTTATTAACTGTTTGCTTGTTTATTTCATAAAATAAAAACGGTAAAGTGCATATTTTCTAAGGAGCAAATCTAATTTCCAAACTTACAAAAACAATCTTATCGGTTCACCTAATTCATGATTTTGTCCTAATTGTTGGTGTCAGATGGCAGCCGCCGACAAATTAATCATAATACAGGAGAAACTTCTTTCTCTTTCTTTTTTTTCTTACACACCCTGGCGTGTTGATAAATTTTCCGATCGGTGTCCTGCAGTTTTGCAGCTGGGTTGAATCCGCGAACATTTCTTTGTATGCAATCCATATTCCCACCTGCACAACCTCCTCCGTCTACCGTATAAAGGTCAAGTGCACAAGTTCACACCTGGGCCAGGAGCGGTTGTGTAAACCAAACAAGGACACATCTCCCTGGGAGATTAATAGTCATGGCCCATTTCTCTGCAACCTGTTTCTGAGCCCTGGGAGGATGAACCCTTTCCCTGACCACCTTTTACACGAGAGCACGAAACTGGAGTCTTTGCAGCTGTTGAAAGAAATATGTGTATGCTTTTTTTTTGGGGCATTTTCGCCTTTATTTGACAGAGGCCAGTGTAGAAATGGGAGCGAGAGAGAGAGAGAGAGAGAGAGAGAGAGAGGTGTATGACATGTAAAGGTCGGAATCAAACGTTGCGGTTATATGGCATGCGCAGAAGTATTTTATTTTAACCAACAGAGGAAGAACCTCATTTAGCCGACCCTTCAACGTCTAACAAGATTGATCTTTTGGAATGAGAGTGGTGAACAAACATTGCACAAATATGACACTAAATGGATTAAATAATTAATTACTAGGGCTGTCAGAGTTAACACGATAACGCGTTAATGCAAATTCGTTTGAACGCCACTCAAGGCAATTTGCGCAATATGATACTAGTATCATATGAAACTAGAAAAACCTAAGGAATCCATTGATACCAACCATGTCATGCTATTAAATATTAGAAAACTTACACAAAATTTTGGCCAGGAAAAACTGGCATGGCCATTTTCAAAGGGGTCCCTTTGCCTCTGGTTCTATGGGTACCCATGACTCTCCCCTTTACAGACATGCCCTCTTTATGATATTCACATGCAGTGTGGGGCAAGTCATAGTCAAGTCAGCACACTGACACACTGACAGCTGTTGTTGCCTGTTGGGCTGCAGTTTGCCATGTTATGATTTGAGCATATTTTTTTATGCTAAACGCAGTACCTGTGAGGGTTTCTGGACAATATTTGTCAATGTTTTGTGTTGTTAATTGATTTCCAATAATAAATATATACATACATTTGCATAAAGCAGCGTATTTTTCCACTCCCATGTTGATAAGAGTATTAAATACGTGATGAATTTCCCTTTAAGGTATATTTTGAACAGATAAAAAATGTGTGATTAATTTGCGATTAATCGCGATTAAAATTTGTAGTCAATTGACAGCCCTATTAATTACCTTTTACACTGAATGCTATTTTGTCTTTCTTTGGAATGAATGTTGTGAATCTTCTGGAGAAGCTGCAGTATAGAAAGGGCATTTGCGGGTGCATTTTCACCCTTAAAATAAATCCCTCTGTGTGCATTAATCACATTTCAAATGCAAAGACTTGGCACAGATGAAATTTCCCAGTACACCTCAGTCCACCGGTGTCGAGTCGAGGACGCATCACCTGGGACCCGCGGCCTCCGAGCCCCCCCCCCCACACACTGATTCCCCCCGCTTCCCCCGGCAACAGGCGATGAAACTGACTCCAGCCATATATCAGCCCAGCTGGATGGGGTGTTTATTATTACAACACAGCAAGGGAGTGACAGAGGGAGAAAGCAACAGAGGGGAAGATGGCGGAGTGGTGGGAGCCATGGAGGGGGGAGAGGAATTAAGGCTGGCAGGAGAGGAGGAGAGAGGGAGGGAGGATGAATAGAAGAAGAGAGGGAGTTGGGTGCTGTGTGGTGCCCAGGGCGAGGATTGTGCCATGGCTGCCAAGGTGTCTGTCTGTGTTTTTTTTCCCTGTATGCATGCATGCGTGTGTTGATAGTACCAACACAAGGTGAGGGGCGGATAACGAGATGAAGCTAATGAAGAGAGAAAATTGGTAGGTTTGTAAAATGAAATGAAGAGGTAACCAGGCAGGAAAGGTGTTAGAAGAGAAGATAGCGTGGGGTGTTGCCCATCCTCCCCCCCGTTTCCCTCTACCTCTGCTCCCCCCTCCCTGTCCCTCCCGCTCGCCCTTGCAGCGCTGTTGATTAATGTGGGATGAGGCTGGCCCCGAAACAGAAGCTCTTTTCAGCGCTGTCACACTGGGGAGATGAAGAGGCAAACTGTGGCCAAGGTGGATTTAACCACAAACACGCACACACACACACACACACACACACACACACACACACACACACACACACACGCACACACACGCACACACACGCACACACACGCGTACACACACGCGTACACACACATACACACTTTTTACCAAGCAGAGTGGATGAGCCCAGCACACCATCAAAGTCCTGGTATCTGCCCAGCGAGTCTGCCAGCCTGCCCGCAGCCAGCACAATGTGTCTGTGTGTGTCTGATGATTTTGTAAAATGTGTGTTGTGCCTGTTTGCACAGTTGTCAGTGTTTGTACGGGTGCATGCACATGAGCCCAGGCATTTGTACGTGCATTTGTGCGATTGTGTGCAAGTGATCAGAGGTCATTTTGACAGTACAACATTTTAAATGCCGTCAGTATCTCTTTTGACAGCCTTTACTTTTAATGTGAATTTAGTCGTGTCGTATTGATTCAATTATTTTCCAGACTAAATGTCTACTTTATTCAACTAAAACTAATGACAGTGTAGTCAGTGGTGGAATTGTTTTTAAGGGAAAGAGCAGTTCATTAAACTGACTCACTGAAATAAGCAAAGGCTAATTGGACTGAGCAAATTTGAAAAATGGAAAAACATTTGAATAAAACAGTTGTATTTCATCACATTGTTATAGACAGATGAGATACTTTTCACAAAATGACTAAATCTTCTTCATTTACTTTGAGATTAGATTAACATGCGCAGTGATTTAAGTGCTGTATGCACTGATTTTTATGTTTGCACAGGCAGGCGTGCGTGCGTGCCTGTGTGTGTGTATTTATGGCCATTTTACCCGGCCTCGCTGTGTTTTACAACGTGTCCCGTTAACTCTACCAGACTAGCAGCAATATCAGCGCAGTAACAGCTAAAACACAAACCTTGAAACCATAACCGGAGGGGCTGTAAAAGCTAACCACGCCTGATAAATGCGGGGACATAAATTCCACTTTCCCTGCAGGAGAAGTCAGTGAATTGAAAGATGTCCACTCTGTGTGCTTAGCATGCCAAACCACAAAGGCAACGGAGCGGAGGTGTCTTGTTTCTCTGGTAAACAGATCTAGCGAACCAAAGCAGGAGAGTTTTCCCCATACAGGCCAACCTAGATAACATCTCCGAGAGCGGTGACCATCACATCCTCACAAACCGAACAATAGCATCCTTCAGGACAGAACCCTCTCTGTAGTCTTTCTGTTTGGTAATCACCAATTAAACTAAGCTGTTTCTTTCCAGTTGTCCTAACGCTAGGTCAGCCCAGCTTTAAAATTGTCTCATGAATGAGCTAAGATTTACTCAATGTGATGGCAACGCTGCTCACTTTTCACACTCAGGCATCAGAAAACATCAGATTTATGTCTGTAGGGAAGGAAAAAAATTGGGACATTTTCAGCAGCATTGTGAAGACGGCCCATCTGCTTTTTATGTTTGTCTTTCCGTCTGCCTGTATGCCTCAAAATCATTTTGATTTGTCCATCTGCTTCCCTGTATGCCAATCTCTTTTTTTCTCTACATGTCTATCGTTTCTTGACATTTGTATTTTACGTCCATCAAGTCAGTCTTGACGTCTACCTGCTCTCTTTCATGACCCGGGGTCATTACGATGCATCTTCTTTTTGACCCGGTGGTTTCGCTTTTCCTGAAGGAACCTTGAAACTATTCCAGAAATGCCCGCATGAATACGGCCGGGCAGGCGTCCGTTTACAGGGGGTATGGTTGAATCGGATTTCAGGACTGCGATCTTCAGTGTGTGTGTGTGTGCGAGTGTGTATGCAAGAAGGCGGGTAGTTAGGTTTCTCTGCTTCTAAATCGAGCGTGTCAAAGTACACCTGGAGATAAAGACATAGGAGGAGGGCCTGCTGAGTTGTGAAAGTCATCCATCTATGTCCATCGCTTCATAGCTCACTCTAAACTCCCGCATGGCTGGGGTTGCATGTGAAAAATATCCCTGAGTGTGTGAATGAGTGTGTGACAGATGAAAAAAAAAAAAAAAAGAAGGCAGAAGAGAGAGTGAGAGGGCAAAGAGCTGTTTTATATATGTGTGTGTGTGTGTGTGTGTCCCTACCTTGTAGGTTCGACAGGAGGGGTTGAAAGCATTTGTTCCACAAACAAACAAGGTGTCATCGTTTTGCTGCAGGAGGACTTTAATGAAATTGTGGCACTCATCCTTCAGGTAGCGCAGGCCGCCAGAGAAAGAGAGAAGAAAGGAAGTTCATGGCAACATTAGTGTCTTTTATAATAGGCACCATAACACTGAAAGCCACATGTGGTTTTTAAAAAACAAGAGGCTCTTTCTTCTTCCCTTCTTTTGAGCCACGTAGAGCTCCACATTAAGTGTAAGAGAGGCATGTGTAACAAACATCAAGCGTGTAATCATGAAATGTAGCATTTCCTCATGGCGCATTAATGAAATCATTATTCATTTTCACACTTTTGTCAGAGCGTGCCGTAACTCCGGAGAAAATACAATTATGCTGCTATTTGATATGAAGATTCTCACTGATATAAATGTTATATGAACTGCAGGGAGTGTGTTATTGCACCTGCAGCGTCGCCGTGTCTGTTAATGTGTGTGTGTGAGAGAGAGAAAGAGAGAGACTGTGAGAAATTACATCTGTTACAGCTGTGTCTGCATTGTATAATGTGCCATTCGCGGTGTGTTTGGTGAATAATAGGGTGACATTTGTTCTATAAATGAAGTCAGGTGGGTTTTCTCTACCTTATGTTTCCCTTTCATTCTGCAAGTGTCCACATCTGCCTGTCTGGACTTCCATGTCATTTTCTGGAGAAAAAAAAAGAAGATAGAAGTAAAGGAGAGAGGAGAAGGAGAGAGTTAGAAAGCAAACAAGAAAAAAAAACAGGAGGTACTATAGAGATCAATAACCAATCTATACTGTGATCAATAATCATCATCTGAGATTCTGCGACATTGATTCCACTAATGAGGCACCTGCTCTGAGGTGAACTTTATTCTAAGCACTGATTGGAGATCAGTTTACCTCCTTGAACTTCTAATTCTCTTGCCAGGGAGGAGGAAATACAATACTGACCCCGGATCAGAACAGAGTCTGTACAAGGACGGCTCAGAGCTCATTTCTGTGGATTGATAGGCTGGCCATCCTTGCGCACACACTCACTCACACACACACACTGCCTTGGCCTCTGGGTCAGCGCTAGCCAATACCTGCCAGTCAACTACAAACACACAAACCTACACAGCCTCTTTCATTGTCAGACACACTTATCAATCAATGCTAAGTTATATCTGGCACACACACACATAAACACACACATTAACCCACCGGCCCTGCCCCGTGTGGCCTGAGGGTCAGCGCTGATCCGGTGGTTCAGACCGCCGCGTACCCGCCGCTGTTGTACAACATGTTTGGAGCTCGGCCACTGATTAAAGACCCTCAGTCATCAATCAATCTGCGCGTCTCCCATCGGCCTTTCATCTGCAGCCTGCTCTCATTAAGACCCACTCACCGCGCTTTGACATTGAAGTGGATGAGGTGGAGAGATGGCGGGTTGTTGTATACACGAGAATGGCCTTGTTTGAATTCTGTTGGCATGCATTATGTTAAGAGAAAATTATGCCAGCGAGGAGTGGTTGGAATGGAATGGAGAGTGGGTTATTACGGCTGAGGGCCTAGTATGTAAATATGAATAATCAGAAAATATACAATGAGATCTCCTTCTTCTCTGCATCCATCTTGTCTTCCTGCAATTGATCTCACCTTACCCTCTTTTTCCCCCTCCTCCCTCACTTCCTGTACTGTCCTCCCTGCTTCCGTTACACCCATCAGACCTGCCACTGTGCCACTGATGAACGTTGGTTGACGCAGGCGGTTTGCTAGCTGATTGATTGGATAATCTTCTTAACGGGGTCAGCATGGCGAGCGCGGCAGGCTCACGCCGGTGAGCGGGTGAGTAAGACTCCTGGCAGGCACACGTATACGCCCACGTGCACACACACAGTGGCACTCAGAGCCAGGTTATTAGGGTTACGTTGTCAATCACGGCACGCCGAGAACAACACGTCCTCAAAGAGACAGACGTCTCACTCACCTTACTGAAAAAGATCTCGTCACCGTTGGCAGTGTCTGTGTCCACCGTGTATATGTGATCCCTGTGAGCAGGGTGAGGGAGGGGGGTGAGAGACGGAGGGGGGAGAGAAAGGAGAGAGAGATGAGAAGATAAGAGTCAGACAGCAGCAGACAGTCAAAAATTCAACAAACAATAAACCCATTTCTTTTCCTCCCTCTGCTTTTCCCCCTGCAGGCAGCAAACACCATCAGCAAAAGGGGCTTTGTATAAACTTTGTTCAAACTTCAAAAAATGACAATCAACAAAAGGAGGCCAGCGCTATTTGCTCTGTCAGACAGAAACAGTCAACAAAGGTTTAGAGCGCTGTGGCACAGGCCCGGGGACAAAAGCCTCTTTGTCCCAGAGAAAGGTCCTGAGGGGGTGCGAGGGAGGAGGGGAAGGTTGAGACGGGAGGTGCCAAGTCACTCAGAGCTGTTCAGGTCAATTAAGCCTAGTGTTTGAGCCACAGGAAATCTATACTAACACTCATTATAGCTCAGACAAGAAGACTTGTGTGTGCTGGCCTGGAAATATACAGACTTCTCCTGTATTACACATATAGGCCCCAGCAGGGCATATGGAAGACATAAAACCACAAGGGTTAACTACGTCGCCGACAGACGGACCGGCTGGTGGAGCAGGCGTGTAGCTACACCTACTTACCGTGGAGAATTAGGGTGCAGACAGGGAGAGGGAGGGTGCGGTTGGGTGGAGGGTGGGTGGGGGGTGTAGAAGGTGTGAGCAGAAAGACAGAAAGAAAGGGGGATTTACCTCGTTTGAGGAGAGAACCAAAGGTGACCGTGCCAAACGATGTAACTGCTTTAATTTGCTGGAGATTAGCTGTTGAACGTGTTTTTAATCAAAGTGTGTAACAGTGGCATCATCAGACTCACAGCTTAATTACGTTCCAGCTCCCCAACCTGCGCTCAGCCAGCCTGCCTGCCTTGCTCTCTCATTAACTAAATCTAATAAAGTCTTTGGAGGAACAGGCATCTTGAAATGAATCCACTTATATCGCTTTCCTGGGGGCCAGCGCCATCTCCTCGAGGATAAAACACAGTCTACTGTACATTATCAGAGCCACAACGCTTAAATTGAATAATTCATCCTTGAGAGCGGTTTGAAATTAAGAAAACAGCACTGCTTTTGCGGTGAGAGAGGACAGCGTTTTCGGTATCAGTGACATTTTTTGCTTTGTTTTCTGTCACTTCTTCTTCCCATGTATACACTGACATTAAAGCACATCACAGCACTCCTCTACTGTACATCATGATTTATTCACCGCACCAATCGCCTTCAGCTATCTCGCCTTCATCATCTTTTTACAAAATATTTACTTTTAGATGATACAGAAATCTACAACAGATATATAGATGACCATAAATGTGATATTGCAATCATCTTTTCAGTATTCTTTAGGAAATATAATCTTTCATCATCATTCAAAAGTTGAATATCCATTTTTAAATACAGAACATCAAGTGCTGAATTCTTTCTGTCAGTTTTCAAAAGCACAGTTCTTCCTTCTTTAAACCCCGTTGAAACGAAATACATTTTGATGTAATATTCAGCAGTGAAAGGAGAAAAGGAAAGACGGAGGTCAGCTTCGGGTCACCGAGATGCACGCCATGTCCTTACTAGATTCAACTTCACTTGCTCGAGCAAATGCCAGATGCTGGGTGTCACTGTGCAGTCTGCTGTGACTAAAAATCGAGCGTTTCGGGGCTAAAACCGCAAACTGTGCTGCAAAATGTTTCTCATTAAGGCTCTCTGGTTATACAGTAGCACTACCATTTCACTACTCTGGCTAATTGATCTGGATTGAATTTCCAGGGTTCCTGAACGGCCCCTCTGCGTTTCAGTGTTTCCTTCACCTTGCTGCCACGGTAACAGGATACACATCATGTGGCTACAGTAAATTTGATTAATAAAATGACAACTGTAATTTGTCAAAGAATAAAATAAAAAAAAAAATCCACACCATCACATTTAAGATAGAGGAAAGACAGAGAAGAAGACGACGGGTGATAACGGTGATGGATGATATCACTATAATGCTCAGCTCCTAAAGTTCACCAACTTACTAACTGAACTTCATTTATATCTTTATATTAAAATTCAAACTTTATATTAAAAAGACAAAACTCAATCAAAAGCTATTAAATCAGAGGATTACTTGCTGGATTTAGTGTAATCCCGTGGGTTACTTTACCGTCTGCAATTTTAAAATGAGTAATCTGTAATTGACTGCTCCCTAATTTTTCGACAGTAACCTCCACAGCTCCGCTCCCTGTCCCGTGCCTCTCTCTCTCTCTCTGGTCCTGGTGCTGACAGCGTCCTCGAGGGCCGAGGCCTTCCAGCCGCAGGCTTTTTGGTTCCAGCTGAGATTAGAGGGAGCCAAGCGATGAGGCGTCCCTCAAACATCCTGACTAGAGATGGAGAAGGACAATGGAGCGGCTGTGTCTGTGTCAACACCAGCTCTCTAAACACACACATGTGCAAGGAGACCCCCCCCGCCCTCCTCCTTTTACCCCAACATGCTCACACAAACACACACATGCACCCTTTCCCCTTCTTCACCACTGCACCTGAACTCATATTATGACATACTCACTGCCCTCTGATGTGTGAGTCACATCTATATAACTTCACCGTGAAAAAGAGAAGACAGAGAGCAAAGGCAGGGTCTTCAAGGTCCTACACTGTTGCTATTGTATGTCGTAGACCTTTCATTTCAAATGGAATATAATTAACATTACTGCGGACCACTTTCCAAAGAAAACCTGAAGCTTTAAAAATGATTTCCTACCTTCCAGTCAGCCAGTGGTTTCTGTTTATTTAACCCAAGACAATCAACTTGCAGAGTGGAAACCACACATGATCCATTCGGAGACATTTCCCGGTAAAGTTACATTACTGTCACGAGGTATGATCATGTGACATCCTTCACCAAAAAGCTTTGCATTCACAAACTATTCTTATTGTTATTGGAGCGATTCCAGAACCCATCGGCTATCGGCCTAACGAAGCTGCTCATTGTTTACAGTACAATTTGCAACTTGAGATGTGAGACTTGAGTTTGAGTCGAGAGACGACATCTTTGACCAGATAATTTCTCAAGTAGCCAGCAGTCAGTTTACAGGCTAATTTTACACCAATAAAAAGCTAAATCATCGTCAGACTATAGCCGGTGGGTTCCCAGATTGCATTTCAGCCAATGCGTTCCGCCTCTTTTACTCTCAGCATAGATTGTTTACCTGCATTCAACCAAAGCCTGCTCGAACCTGATTGGTCAATACTACTCGGACTACAAATCAGAACCCTTCTGATACCAAAATCCTGTCCTGTTGCCGATAGATTCTACATTTGAATGCAGAATCTGTTTATAGAGATTATTATTGGAGTTCTTGGATCACGAAACCAGGGCTGCAACTAACAATTATTTTCATTATTGATTTATCTGCCGATCATTTTCTTGATTAAACATTTAATCATTTGGTTTATATAATGTAAAAAAAAAATAGACCCAAAGATAATCAATCTACGATCTTCACATTAGATGCAACAAGATAAGAAAAAAAATACCTGAAACAATTAGTCAGTTATTAAAATAGTTGCTAATTAATTTTCTGCCAATCAACTAAGCGACTAATTGATTAAATGACTGATGCAGCTCTGCAGGAAACAAAAGGACAACACAACATACTGGAGATGACGTGAAATATGAAATTAGTTTCTTGTCTTAAAAAGGTTGCTGGTAAACTGTCCACTCTGAAATCTTGAAGGTTGGAGCACCAACAGGGATATGATATATATATATATTGTATAATTATAAAAACAGGAAATGTGTCATCCCACAAAGTATGGCACACTTTCAACTTAGTGGTTAGAGATATCAGCATTTCATCTCTTTAAAATATGTTCTTGTTATGACTGTTCAAACCGACAGGCATCCTACTGACCCAGCAGCCTAAAGCTGAGGTCAGATTTCAAGACTGTTCTTGGCCGCTGAGAATAGTTCAGACTAAACAACTGGCCCGAGTAAAAGCTGCCGTCCTGTTGGGGCGAAGCTGTGGCAAAGACTAATGATATGACCTAATTCTACTATAATGCAACCGCCTCTTTCCATTTGCATTGAGCAGTTCAGTGTGAATATGAAAATAGGTATTCTATTGTTTATTGTTTCTTAGAATAGAATCAATGTACACATTTACATTTCACGTGTATTATTATTTATTTAAGAGAATGAAAAATGTTCTCTTAATTTGCATACTAAGGTATGTGGACTGACCCAGGCATTTCAGATCAGGTAGATTCCTTTGAATCAAGTTTTGTAATAACTCATGAAGTGCAGAACAAGATGAGTTTGGGATCTTAAAAGGTGCTAAATTCAATATCCAGAGCATTAATATATCAGCAAACAACTTTTTTATTGTTATATGTAAAGAAATATAGAAGTAATGTCTACCTGAGTGAAGTCACTCTCTCTCTCTCTCTCTGTGTTGTAATCTGAGCTTCTCCGTGCTTTGTTGACATCACCAGGCGCGTGCTTTAGTTCATACTCGTGCCTGTGAGTGTGCCCCACTGGCTAGCTCACATATTAAATCATATATTAAACTCTCTGCAGTAGCCTATGTGAGTAAAAATAGTTGTGAATGCCAGTTAATTTATTATTTTCCTCTTCACCATGAGTCTGTTAGCTACCTCAGCTACTGTAACATTTCATGGTTAACCTTGAACCAGTCACTCCACATGTTTCAGACCGGGTCCAACAAAATGATCAGGAATTATCAGTAAATGTATGTCTGTAGTCTTGAATCCATTCAAACATCATAATTAATCTACACCAGCACCATTAAACGTTTGCAAAATTAGCTGTTAAAAGTTGACAATGTACACATGGATGTTCAAACAACTATCAGACTTTAAAAAAAAGACTTAAAGATTTCATGGTTCTCAGGCAAGTCCGTGAGTTATAAGGAGCATCTTTTTCTATGACTTTTAAGCAGATTTATGCACATTAATTTGTGATGGACACCGGATCTCCCCCCTCCCCCTTTTACTTGGATACTGTTCACAAGTGACTTCATTTACTGAAATCCATCAAAAGATGTTTTTCTGCATGTCATTCCCGTTCTCATCATTTTCTCACTCTCAACTGTAAACCATGAATCAAACAGGATGTTCACAGTGCTTTTACACAAAACATAAGGGTCTCCTGTTTTGAGGCTGTGCTATGAAATTCTAAACACCGTGAGGAAAAAAACGAAATAACAGAAGCCTTTGACATCCAATGAGGGCAGAACATTGGCTGTCAATGTGAATCACTTGGCGTGGGCTTCGTCTTTCCTGAAATTCTGCGGCAAAAAATGTGTGAGTAGGGCGGAAGGTATGCAAATATCCTCTTAGACACAAATATGAAGTCGCTGTTAACGGATGGGTTCAGACGGAGAATGAATCGAGGCAAGACAGTAGACCAACTGAGAGCGGGCGAGAGTGTGAGATTGAGTGGCATAGAGGGTCTCCGTCGGACATGTAGCCATGCGTAGCCATGAGAACACAGCGCCTTTGTGCGGAAGAATGTCGTTTTCATAACAGCGCATTTCTTCGGGGGTGACGGCGGACCAGCTTGGTCCATCTGCTGGGCCTTTGTCAAACTATCTTGCACTCCTTAAGCAGAAAAGAGGGAAACACGATTAGCATGCACTCCGCACCTTTTGCCACCACCCCTCTTTCCGCACACTAAATGCCTGCACGTCCACCCTCCTCTCTCTCTCATCACCCTCTTCCACATATTCCTCTCTCTTCATAACTGGATTACGGGTGGTAGAGGAGGGTCCATTGTACATTGTTGTGGCTTTCCCTGGTTCAAATCCTCTTCACAGAGTGGGCGGGAGGGAACCGGGGAAGCCAGCAGGCACCTTTTGGGCTGTGAGGGGAGTTGTTGAGGTTGTGAATGGACTAAGGGCACCGAGAGGCCCTCGCTGATGTGGTGGCATGAAATACAACAAGCCAGAGTTCACTCACCCCCCGAGCTCTGGCAGGTTGTTCTTTTCGAAGGTTGAACTTCTCATTATGGTTTTCTACATTCTCTCCACATCTCCTTTTGTGAGTGTGTGCATGTGTGTGTGTGTGTGTTTTTGTGTGGCTGGGTCAGTGGGGTGAGGGCCATGTTTTGAGCTCGCACACTTAGCGCAGTTAGCCAGGCATGCATACTAACTGCATAAAAGATGTGGTTTATTTTACATTTATCGACTGAAATTGAACCAGAAGTCTCAAAAATATTTTTCACATCTCCATTTTTTTTGTGGGGGTCTGAGATCCCAGTAAGTAAGAGATTTAATAAGTTGTGCTCTCAAGTTCGTAATATGTGCTTTTAAATAACTTAATTTGTGTTAATGAATTAAATATGTGCATACTAACAGACATGCCCTTAAGCAATATTCCTAACATTTTAACATATGTCATGTTTTTAAACCACCACACACCCTCAATATATCTACATATTTCGATATTTGGATTAGATTGTCCATGGCAACTTTTACTGTTTATTTTGCATTGCATTAACATTGGGCTACACAGTGTTGTATGTGCACCTGATTGCAGCCTTTAATGCTGAAACACAATACAGTGTAGCATCGCAGCTGTGAAAAACAAGTCTCAAGGGTAGGAGGGAAAATGTAATCAATGCAATAACCGAACAATGTTGATTTAAAGGAAAGAAATCAGTATTTTTATAGGAGTCTCAATATCAAAACACATCGTCTAGTCTACCACAAACACTCTGGGTGCTCCTCTCTAACTGACCGGAGCTATAACAGCATGTAACTTCACTTCCTGCTGTTACAATAACTTCACCCTAATTCAACGCTCTGTATATTTTTTCTGGATGAATGCTAACAGTGTTAATTCATTATTTACATATTGTCAGAGTTACGTTTTGAATGGAAACTTTTTCCAACTTTTATTTCAGGTGATTACGACTACTGGAGCCGCGAGCTTTGTTTCAGAGTGTGGACGTGGCTGGATGCTGAATGTCGCTGGTGCTGCGAGGAGAGGGAGAGGAGGCAACCGTGTAATCCCAGTCATTAGTGGGTTTTAACAGGATTTGGTGCAGCTACAATAATGGAGACTCTAGTGGCCTCCACTGCGAGACCCAAAGAGACCCGACAGGGAAGAACTGGGGCCACAGAGGCTCGACTGTTCCAGAGGACTCAACTGAGAGAAGGTAATCTGGATTTTTAAGAGTGTGTATGTGTGTGTCTTTGTGTCTCTGCCTGAGTGCTAATGGCTACCACAAATTTTTTGTTCCTACACTCTCACACTGATCTTTCCCTCTGTCTCTCACCGTCTCTCTCCCACACACACACATTCTCTCCCTGGTTCCCATGCTTCCCAGCCTCATAGAAGGGTGTAAACACAGTGTGGTTGGTGTTACCATGGTGAAAGCCGACTGAGGGCCGGGAATGGCGACTATGCCCTGCATGTGGAGAGACCTGGGGCATGCCTGCTAGGCAGGCTAGCTATACAGTAACACATTCACACACACATGCTTGTCTCTTCTCCTCCTGTCCTCAACC